>NC_092859.1:17203535-17218291 GCF_032062135.1 Pyxicephalus adspersus
TTTACCCTTGAATAATTCTGGTCCAGGATTAAAAACATTTAATGACAAAGTTTGATGGATCATCCAAGTTCAATTATTATAGTCTATCTTCTCCAGCCTTGGGGAGTTTTCATAAATCTGGCCCAATAGGTCAATGTTGCTTCAAAAATATTGGAAGAAAGAAAGAATTGTAATGCAATTGGAATATATTACAATAAAAACTTTCTGATATAACTAAATGCAACCTTATATTGCAGTGGACATGTCAAAAGCTGAACTTATAATGCAGAATTTAGATTTAGGTAGATATTTAGCAGAAATGGAACAAGTTTAAGGAGTTTCGTATTGACTTGGTTAGAACCAGGCATTTAGGGCCTGTGAAAGACAGATTTCGAAAAAGCATCACTCCTATTTACTAACATAGAAACTTCATTATTAGAACTGGTCACATTTCTGTATTCAACTGTTTTGACCAGAGTTCTTTATTGTGTTTTATTTAGATTTACCTAAACCTGTGACCTTCAGTCATACCCAGGATCATCCTAATGTTGCTCCAGGTACACATACAAGTTTTTTTTAAAAAACAAACTCTATACATTTATGATGTTTACTTTTTAGTTATAACCTTTTATATATTGGATGTCTGATTTTATGATACCATAAAACATTTGATGTTTTTTTTAGACGATGTTATTAGATAGATGAAGATAAGCACACACACCATTGTTCAAGTAAACATTATTAGCTGGTTGTTCCGTAGGTTTTTATTACCACTCAATGATAAATTTATAATAATAGTAGGAACATATAATAAAAAAGGGAGCTAATTGGGATTTTCTGTCCAGTAGTTGACTACCAACTTACCCATGAGCTGACCAGAGCAAGGGCCAAATGGGGCTCTGGCAAGTATGAAGTGTGGACCCCAAACACACAGCAGTCCAGTCCCCACATCTATGCATCCACATAGTAGGCATTCTATCAGGAAGGGTCATGAAGCTGGTAGAGGCACTGGGTAATTGCCAAATTAGCCCTAACGCAAGACAAGATGGGCTGCACGAAGGGGGGCGTGCAGGGTATAATGCAGGAAAGAAATAGTCCTATGGAAGAGGAGAAACATTTAAGGTAATAATTTGAGGCTTTTAAAGTGAACAAAGGACAGGTAGACTGCAAGAATAGGAGCAAGTAGAAGAGTGTAGGGTTTGGTAAAGGAAAGAAATTCTTTTTAGGAGTTTAGAAGTTTTTAACAAGTTGGTTGGAAAATTTTGGTTGGGGGATTTCCTGTTTTGGTGATTGGTTGATAGAATGAGAAGTTTTTATTATATAAACTGTGGTTGAAGGTGCTCAAAGGTATGAAACTCATTTGTGAGCTTATATTTATGTGACAGGTTGTTGTATACAATCTTCATGTAACTGATACTAGAATTTAGGATTTAGAGAAGGGAGGACTCCCATACTATGGCAACGTTTCAAAGGTGGCTTGTGATGTGTTTCTACTGACCTTGTATAGTGTTAGTCATGCACATCCACTAAAATAAAACATTTGGTTTCATTGTAGTGGTAAATGATTAGGAATTCTTTTACAGTTTTATTGTTATAAACAGGAGCATGTATGGATGATTTCCCTAATTTCTAGTTTTTAATCTTTTTTTTATATTGTGCCTCTATCCCCATAGAGGTCCCCCTCACTTTTTTCTTTAATATCTGGTATTTCTTCAGCAGTCACGAGACCTGCACCGTTGTTTCAGCCACCTCATATAGGTAAGTACTTGTTTGTGTTGTTCAGCTTGGAACCAGCCTTCAGAACTGCACTGGAAAATGAGATAGGATGGTTAGTAGAAAATCTGGCTTCTTAAGGATCTTTTACGAAAAAGATCTTTCTATAGACATGCATAATATGAAAACTTTATGTGCATGTTTAATAGCTTTCTTTAGGGAGCCCAAAGCAATCGTTCATGAAATCTATGTAGGACAGTCATATCACCTACCCTCAGCCTAAACCCAGTTGGACAGGGGTGTTTGTGGAACAATTTTGCATTCGTATGGAAAGACTTTTCCTTGGATCTTCGAATCATTTGTGAGTAACCCAAAATTGGTAATTGTTTAACCTTGCCATGGAGGGGACCAGGATTAGTTCTCATCATGGATGGCATCTTGATAGAGACTCCACATGGGTGATTTGGTTCTTCTTATAATCCAGGACATGTTGGTGAGGTAGTTGGCCTTTGCAAAGCGAGAGACCAATGTAACAGTGAAATGCTCTTCTAAAAATGTTCTAAAATTTAGGTAAATAAATAAGACGCTGATTAATGAGGTTCGTCTTGTACAGATATATGCCACAAGATGGGTTTGACATGTTTATATAAAGTACTACAGCACATTTACTGAAATAATTTACTCTCTTTTAATAGGTCTTGATTTCTCATCTCCAGCTGTAAATTCAGCATTTAAGCAATTGCCAGGTAAGACAGTTATCCTTAAAGCCTAACGTATATTAAAAACAGTCATTAAAAATGCATCAGGGCAGGGGGATGAAACATTGATGCCTTTTGAGGGTTCTAACCTTACCGCACACCCCTTGATATTAGAAATTAAATTAAATTAAAAGTTAAATTTATCCCTGTTACTTACATTCCATAGGATTTGTTACCTAGATGAAAAAAAGATGAGACAATATTTCAATATTACCTATGTATTTACTGGAGAGATTTTTTACCAGTTTTTGACATACTTCTATGACCAAGGTCATCTTCATTCTACAAAAAGGTGTTAGAGAGATATACCCCCTCTACACAATCAAGAGGTAAAGGGAAACCTTACCTACATAAATATAGATAGGGAAAAAACTTGACCAATGATTTTACTATTATGACTCTACCTTCAAAAGCATTTATAAAAATAGTAGAGGACTTTATACACAGTTATATGCAGATGGTCATACTTGTATGGGTTTAATTACTGTAAAAGTTGATCAATACGTTGGCCATAGTCTATTTATTCCTTTGAAATTATCATATGCTTTATGGTAAAAAATTTTGGGAAACCTGCCCCTTACACTTATACTTTTGAAGACCTTTAAGTTGATTTGGAGCACTCATCGAGAGCCAGATCTTCCCATCTAACATCAGAACCCAACCTCACAAACTCCAAAATCTTGTGAAAAGCCTTCCCAGAAATGTGGAGGTTGCTACAGTCGCACCAACTCCAAATTAACGTTCTTGGTTTACAATGGGATGTCCAACAAACTCATATAGGTGTCATAGTCCAGTGTCAACCGACCCATACCATGAAGATGTAGGGGAATAGAAAGATCTGTTGTTCTAGGTTGGTATGTGCACAGTGCAAAGAGGGAGCAAAGAGAAACAATGTACAGGGTTTTGTTTGATGAAGACTTTTCTCAGTTGAGGATTTATTGGGCTGATATGCATGTGTGGTCAGTGTTTTAAAATTTATTAAATTTTTATCTATTTGTCTTTTAGATGAGCCCAACAGTAAAAACAACCATGGGTCAAGATTAATGAAATTAGTCTTGGTGATGTGCATCATCCTCATATTATTGATGCTCATACTTATAATCATCATTATGTTCATTTATTGTGAGTATTGTTCCAGTTGCAGACTACTTTTACAATGCTCAAGAATAAAATGCAGGATTCAAACCACAGTAATTTAGACTGCCGAAAGATTTTAAATAGCTTCAACCTTGCTATTTTTTTAATAAGATTGGAAAGTGAATATGGCTGGATGGGTAAAGTGGGTGATTTAGTTATGGTAAAACATAATATTGTTATCATAACTATTGTTTGTTCTCACATTTAAAAAGTAGATTTTAACTAGTTAACTTTAACAATTGTCTTAATTGCTAGTTAAATAATATGATTCTGGTACATATTAAATTTTCACATTCCTACAAAAATGAATGAATGCAAATTGTAAAAGTTTTCATATAAGGTAAATAAGCTAGTTTTTTATTACAACCTATACATAACACAAACAAACATATGAAAGGCAGAACTGGGTTGTTATGCTTATTGAGTAGCACTGTCCAATGCACCTGGGATTAGAAAACAGCTTGAAACTGTATTATGAAAAGAATCACAATTGATTGTATAAAAGCAACAAATACAACGCATTTCGGGCGCCAAAATAACTCCCTTTTCATCAGAGCTCAGTAGGATGAATTCTTAAACCTATACAAACAGGGCTGGCTCATCTCGCTCTGTTGATTCAGAGTCATGTCATGTTATAGGGTAGACAGTTGTCACATTGACAGTGGATCCCCAATATTTATATTAGACATCCATTCTTACCCAGTGTAATCTGTAGGACTGACGTGTTCTGTAAATTGGTTCTGCAATGTGCAGGGAACAGCCAGGCAATGCAGAACACAGAGAGGCTCCTACCGCAACTGTACCCGCCTCCAGCACAGCACCCAAGGTGGGCACCTCTTCTGCACCAACCTGCTCCTTGGTCCTGGTTAGACTGGGGATAAAGGATGCTATCATTTTTTTTAACTGAACGAAGTTATAATATAGTAAAGTGGCAATCAATATAGCTGTTACAACTAAAACATGACACAGACATTTGGCTAATTTCTGTTTTTTATTAACATCAGATTTAAGAACAGATTTAAGCTCTAATCATAGGGTTTAATAAATTGTACTGGGAACTCTTAGAAGTTCCGTGTCAGTCAGACATTCACAGCAGTGGGATGTGACCTATTTCCATGTGTTCAGTACTGTCTGTACATATCCATTAATGATAATATATGCACTTCTCAATTAACAGCAGCACTTGAGCTGTCTAATGCTACTCCAGATGGAATAATGAATGTGTACTCGTGTAACCACAGAATCTTCTATATAATAATATATATTTAGTATAAAAATATATAAAAAGTACAAAGTAGGACTTGGATTTTTGATATAATGTTCATCAGACATAAACAATTAGAACTAAAATCTTTCTATATATTATGATTTAATTTCAGATCCCAGTATTTCCAATCAACTCTCCGACATAAAACTGAATGGTAAGTAGCACGACAGTGTCATATGAAAATTTCAGGGCTGATATACAAACTTAAAGCTGGACTTCAGGAAAATTTAAAAGACACAATACAGTGCAGTTTTTATTTTCTGTCGGGGTAAAAACTAATTCAAATACCAGGAGATGCACTGGTAGTAGAGAGATAGGAGATCAGGGCAGTCAGTAAAGTGAATATGCTATTTTATGGAAATTTTGTAAAAAATATATTTTTACAAAAAAACATAAAACGTACTGTGTTCTTCTGGATATCAACTTGTGTTATCCATTAGCTATGAATAGTTCTGGGAGAGGGAGGGGCAACATATAAACCAATCAGGTTCTGCTGCATGCACAAATGTTGACATGCCATGTTTCGGGCTTTGCAGTGAAAGACATTTATTATGCTTTACTGTTATCTTTTTGTTACTTTTTCAGCTATTGATTTTATCGTACTTGTTCAGTAGTAATACTGACTAATATGTGATATGACAATAGCTTCTATAAATAATAAATGCAAATATGGTTTGTCTACATGAGCACCAGAATCACTTTTATGTTTTCAAGTTCGTCATGCATGTTTTAATAAAAAAAAATTGCCAATATTGTTAACTTATGAACTTGTTACGTTATAGTGTCTGAAATCCAGGAAACAGCCAGAATAGACAGTGATTTCGGGACTGAAGAACGAAGACAATTGAACCAAACCTTTGGTAAATAAATATCAATTTATATAAAACTAGTTTTAATAGATGGAAATGAATATTCTATATAAACAACTTTCAAGGCTTTTGTAAAAGCTTTGGGTAAAAATATGGTACTCATACAAATTGCACATAGTCTCATCTTCATGATTTACATACCTGTGTCATGTCTTGACTATCAATCCATCAAGTACAGGCATCGGAAACAAAGATGGAGGTATTATCAATGGGAGTTCTGTGATCTCCATGAAGTTTGACAAGATACACATTACTTAGCATGCATGCTCTTAACAAGCTTCATTTAAAGCTTGGTCTACTCTTGGTCTTCATGCTGTATATGAAGTGTATACAGGTAGTCCCCGGGTTAAGGACATCCGACATACAGACGACTCCTAAATATGAACGGAGCTTCCCTGCAGGCTTGATGGGGGGAGGAGGGCAGATTGCATGACTTGCAGAAGAAGTCTTTTGCTAAACATGGCTGAAACTGAGCTCCTCTGCAAGTTCTTGTAAATCTTAAATGACCAAGACAATCTCTGCAGTTGTTTCTTTTTGCATATCAAAGCACAGCTTGCTCCAGAATATCTAGGCTCCATAAAGTTGTTTTTTTTTTGCTTTGTTTTTGATTAACTCACAATAAGGATTTTATACAGTAACTGACACCATGATGCCTAATAATATGTTGAGACAAACAGCTGTCCTATTTGCATTTATTAAAATATTGAACCTGTTCCGACTTACATACAAATTCAACTTAAGAACAAACCTACAGTCCCTATCTCGTATGTAACTTGAGGACTACCTGTACTTCAATTCTTTCAAATGTTCAGTTGGTTGACTGGGTCCTATGAAGTGGATCAGGGGTTGCCTGGGACTGTAAAATACCTTTTGGTAACATGATCATCTATTTTTTCTTCAGGAAAGAAAATAGACAACATCGAAACAGAAATTATGAACATTAAAAGAGCAGTGGGTAAGTCCTAAGCTGACTTTTTTTTATAACTACTTTGAATGGCTATTTTAATGGCTGTGTGAAAAACCCAAGTAAAATCCAAAATCTGATGTGGTAATATACACATGAGCGGCAGCCTACTACCCTCAGATATGGAGTCTCAAAGATCTCACAGACTTGAAAGATCCTCATATAGACTGAAAACTGTTATATAATTAATAAAGAAAAAGAACCTAGGCCTCATGAAATATGTTTTTTTATTTCAATATACTAAAAATTAGATCTAGATTTTAAGGTCACTGGCAAATACATATGACTAAAACATCTGTAACCGGCACATCATACTGGGCCCATTTCTCCTTCCTCAGGGTCTTTAGAAGGAGTGTGCACTGGAAATGTGTTAGCTCTGTATTATTAACTTATATACACCGGCTGCAGTTGTTTATCCATATACATATTTATATAGTGGTGACTTTCTTTTAAATGAAGATCCATCAATAATGCTTGTGGAAAACTGATTATTTTTGCAATAAATGTTGAACATATTTTACAAAGCCTATGCACATTTTTACATGTCTGTGAAGGTTTTTCTTTATTCAGGTCATGGTATATTTAGTAGAAGTTAGTTGTGTTCAACTCGACATTTCTCTCAGCTGCCTAATCAGGTTTTGTGTAGTGTAGGGAATCCAATCATCATGGAACGAGAAAAGTCTACCCATATTGCGAGTCCATACCCTCCTTCATCAGGGCCAGGGGTGTGCTCTCTTTGAATTTATAAAGTGTCCCTGAGTTGGTGCAACTTGAATGGGAGAAGAACAAAAATATCTATACTTTTGTCCTCCAGCAATAAACTGATCCTCCAAAAGCCTTTTATAAGGATTGTAAGAGGGGGTGCTGAGAAGTTCCTGGCTTTGCCACCTTCCAGCTAAAATAGAAAAATGAGTGTGGGGGCATATGACAGCCCTTAGTATGTAACTGTGCAAATATCAGGTCTTGGCGATTCTTAAAACTGTTTTTTCTTTTAGTGAGACGCTGTGATGGCAGAGGCACTAGCAAGTTTCACGTCGTTGGAGTTATGGGCCGTCATTAGGTTTTTGTTTCTCCAGGGAAAGTCAGCAAAGGACATTCACACTGAGATCCCACAAACACTGGGGGAGAAGTGTCCTTCCTACAGCACTGTCAAAACCTGGATATCTCATTTCAAAACTGGGCATTCCACCGTTGAAGATGAGCCAATCAGTGGGCGCCCCCCAACCTCAGCTGACCCGGCAACCTGCGATGCTGTCCATGAGCTGATTATTGAGGTCAGGCAAATATCCGCAAAAAAGATCTTTGACATCTCACCACTATCCTAGACATCCTAGTGGGTGCCGAAATGTTTGAACAGTAATCAGAAGAAGGAACGAGGTGAAGCATCCAAAGCTGTTTTGGCCCATTTTGAAGCTGCACAGGACTTTTTGGCTAGGTTAGTGACTGAGGATGAAACCTGGCTCCACATCTATGATCCTGAAACCAAGAAACTGTCAAAGGAATGGGGCCACAGCGGCTCCCTGCGGCCGAAGAAGTTCCGAACCCAGAAATCAGCCTAAAAAGTTGTGGCGTCCCTGTCTTAGGGCTCTAGTATCACCAGACAGTATTAATATAACCTCCTGGACCAGCTGAAGAAGGCAATTAAGATGAAACGCCGTGGAAAGTTGACCAAAGGGATCCTTTTTTTGCAGGACGAAGCACCGCACACGTCCAATGTTATGGCTGCCATATTAAACACCTTGAGTTTCCAATTGGTCCACCATCCCCCCTACTCACCTGACCCGGTCCCTTTGGACTATTATCTGTTCCCGAATTTGAAGAAAAACACCTGAAGGGGCAACGTTTTGAGGACATTTCTGACGTCAAAGATGCTGCTGAGAGCTGGTTTGCGGCCCAACCAAAGAACTTTTATTTGAACGGTCTAGAAAATCTGCAACTACGCTGTACTCAGTGCATCAGTCTCATGGGGGAATATGTTGAATAAATGTGGTATTTCATAACTCTAGCTCCCTTCTTTCTGGGCAAAGCCAGGAACCTCTCAGCACCCCCTCTTATAATGTAACACCTAATTTGCTAACTAGTTACGCCGCAGAAAATAATGAACCTGATTTATTAAAGCTCACCAAGGCTGGAAAAAATACACTTTCATCAGTGAAGCTGGGTGATCTAGCTGGAATGGATTTCATCAAAGTAATTTGATATTTGCTAGCAAATGCTTTGAATCCTGGACCGGATCCATTCCAGGTTTGCTGGATCACCCAGCTTCACTGATGAAAGTGTATCCTGTCCAACCTTGGAGAACTTTAATAAATCAGGGCCAATGTATCACTGAGTTTAGAGATATTAGGGGCACATTTAAAAAGCAGTGAATGTTATTATTAGTATTGCCATTACATCACACTCATTGTAATGTTAAACAAGGAATATACACCTGCAAGAAATATTTGTTAAATGTCATATTTGCAGAACCTATGCTAAACTTGGATTACCAATTTTATCAATTTTTAACAGTTGTACAGTGACTATGACTACATGCTAAAGTGGTTATTGTGCAATATTTAAACTTTAGTTGAACAAGTAAACAATTTGTGCTATACACATGAATTGCTTCTTTGCTCATTTGATGTTCTCTCTTCAGTAATGTGTTTGTGAGATGAAATTTTGGGGGTAACCAGATTCCTTCCCCTTTTCTGTCTTCTGTAAAGGTCTCTGCAGGATCTGCCCAACTGACTGGATCCTTTTGGAGGGCACCTGTTATTATCTTTCCAAATCCCATAAGATCTGGGAGGAGTCAAGGCAAGATTGCATCAATCGGGGTTCTACTCTTCTTCTCTTAAATAATAAGAAAGAACTGGTAATACATCGCCATTCCATGTGATTGTTCTTTGGGGCCTCTTTGGGAATATTGTAAATGTTTCTGAACCAGGGTTCTTCCAGAAGCTGCAAAGGGTTTCTCCAGAGGTTCATAGGGGTTCCTTGAGTCATGAGCAGTCTGGAACTTTCAGGTCAATAAAAGTGACACCAATTATCTTTTTGGCTATTGGTAAATGTGGCATTCTTCCACTGGTAAGCAATGTAAAATGCATTCTTTCCACTGACCACCACACCAATAACTGTGAGCTGGGGATATAGAAATTATAGAAGGGTTTCCCAAAGATCTGAACCCTATTTTAAGGGTTCCATTATGTGAAAAAAGGTTGAGAATAGTTTCTGCACGTATCCTGTAACAATTATGAGGGTATCAGCTCTCCTTCTATATTTTCCTTCGTTTACAGTTTATTATAGAGAATTAAAATGGGAAGATCTAGAGCACACAAAGAGGTGGCAGAACCATTCAAAATGCCATAGTGAATATAGGGGGATTATGGCAGAGGGATCACATGGTTAGAGAATCCAAGACATAAAAAGCGAGGGCTGAACACTAATATATAAAAAAGCTGTTCTTTGTTTTTAAACAGTGTCTGTCTTTTAAACACATGGGTGTGTTATTTTGCCAATGTTTCTCACATGAGATAACCAGTAAGTGATTCTTTTAGGAAGACATATCTTTTAAAGAACTCAATGCACTATACAAGATTTTCTTAACCTTAGGGATAACCCTTTGAAATACCTTTTAGGTCTAGGAAACCCCTGCAAATATTTATGATATGCCCAATTCATAGTATATTAGCCTGGTGGCTAATATGTAATATCTTCAGTAAGACGAATGTTGCTTACATTGTTGGCCAGTGAAAAAGTTTCCTCCCTTTTTAAAAGTTTTCTCCCTTTTAAATAGCCAAGAAGATCAATGGTGTCAGTTGTAACTGGCCTGGGAGGTACAAATTGCTCATTGCTCAAGGAACCCCTGGCAACCTTCGGAGGGACACTGGTTGTAAAAAAAACTTCTCTACACACTGTAATATTATACTGAGCTAGCCATAGAACTCAATGCAATGACCAGTATGTTGGTGGCATAGCTGATTCTTATTAGAGAACTGTTAAATGTATATAATCTTTGTCTCTTGTGGACTAGCAGACCCATACTTTCAGGCCAGATATCTGAATCCACACAAAACCTGGCAATGTTGACACAATCAGTATAATTTAGTGGGTGATGTTTGCAAGGGTGGTCATTTTGTGTTATTCCATAGATGGGTCACAGTGGTGATCGACCTTTAGCTATTGTGTTTTGCAAATCAACTTTTCTCTATACAATACAATAATATATTGAACTAGTTCACCTGTCATTTTTATTTCTAGGTTGATAGTAAAATTTACAGTTGTGTTTTACATTATCTGTAAAATATTTATTTGTTTTTGAAACGTTTCCTTTCTTTTTCCCAGGATCTGCTACTGACAAGAATTGGTAACAAGAGGTATTGGATTGGGCTGAGGAGAGTCCTTATGGCTTGGAAATGGGTGGATGGAACTGCACCAACATTTACGTAAGCTGTAATCTGTAGTTTGCATTCAATTAATAAAAGACCAATGCTAGTTTTTATTGCATGAGTGTAATCTAATAAAATTTGCCTGAATTGGTGAAATAATGTAGTAATTATAGGTTCTTCATAAACAGATAGCCAAAGGTCAAATATATACTCAAAAAGGAAGTGCTTAGGTTGTTATATTTTTTTAAAATTTACCTGAAGTTTTTAGTGTTGGATAAATTATGGTAGTTAAATGAGAGAATACTTCCAAAGGGAGGAAAATGTTCATCTGAGATAGCTGTCAGTAAAATAGATGTCCTCACTGGAAGATGTCCTCACTCTTCTTTTGACAAATGTTAATAGCCTTGACAAATTTATATTATTGTCTTTGTCTTTACTTTGTTTGTCCTGGTATCCAATGGATTGGTCACCAAAACAAGAGATAAAGGGCTTTTTGGCTTCCCCCACCCACTTGCCTAAAAAAAAAACAGATATAAAACTGGGCTATTTAGTCCAATATTACCCATTTTTTTGCATTTGAGTGGTAAAACTGCCCAAAATTTCCTACAAATTCTGACTGAAAGCTAAGTTCAGACTGGCAGTGAGGTTGCTGTGTAGTTATTAATGGACTGCTGCCTTGGAGGAGATGCTACATGTAGCTTTCACTCATGGTGGCCTAATGGCAAGACTGTCAATCACACGCAGTTCTGAAAAGACTTCAATAAATAAACAGGTTTATGTGCTAATTCTAGCAATTTCAATTTTGTTTGTTAGAAACTGGAATAGTGGCGAACCAAACAATTTTGGACACCGAGAGCACTGTACAGAGATGATAACCGGGGGATGGAATGACTTGGACTGCACATCTAACATTGACTACATCTGTGAGAGATTGGCAGACTGCTGAGATATTAGTTCTTTATCCTCAATACTACTTCCTCGAGATACATTCGACTGGACACCGGACTTTTATCTGTAACTCCTAATGTCCAACTGAACTGCATGCATTCCAGATGATTCCAGGAGCATCAAACCAAAGGGTGTGCTAAGTCTTAAAAGTCTGAAAAGTATTTGAACAGGAAAATATATATATGTTCTCCGGTATCAGTGTAAAATTAGGAAAAAAGCATCTAAGAGACATGGAATTCAGGTTTACGGAAGAATTAACTTAAGTATATGTAAACCCTATTGATGAACTTTTCTTATTTGTTCCCTTTGGTCTGTTCACATACCGCTGAATGCATTTTGTTCTACCTCTTAATAAATAAAAACAATTTTTAGGTGATCCTGACCTGTGCAGCTAATATACACAACATTTATTAGGATAACAGAACCCCCCATCCAATACTTACGGAGAATAGGAGAGGATAAGGCGTTCTGTTTTAGGGTGACAATTTCTCTTCCATTAATACATTACAGTAAGTGAGCGTTGTCATCAAAGGACAGGAACTTTGTTACTGGCAAAAGCTGTAGGTGAAAAGAAAAGAAACAAAGAAAAACAATACATTTTTAATTAGACTGGATTGTGGGCATTTTTTTAATTTTAAGATCAGTTTATCCTTTGCTTTACCATCTCCATAAAAATCAATGTGATTGCATTGCTAGAGCAAGGTTAATCCAACACAGCCTAATCAAAATGCATACAAGCGCATTACAAACTGATTTCAGATACCTGTACCCATTACACCCCACATCTCATACATTATTGTATATAAATCTCTTTAGCACCATTTGGCAGATGTAAACTTTCTGCATAGAATACTGGGAACTTGCCTATTGTTTTAAACTTCTGTGTATTTAGCCACATCTGTGACACCTTTGGATTTTTGTCTCTTTGCTGCTTTGGACTGTGCTTTGCTTTTTTAATATAAATAAGCCCACACATGTTTTATCACAAATAAAAGGATATAATGTTTTCATAAATGTCTAAAATATTATATGATGTACAGTGGAATAAATCAATGTAATTTAATCATGAGACTTATAGTCTGTTCTAAAGGCTTCTTTCTTTGCAGCAGATGGTCAGGTGTGCTATGAAGATAGGAAGAATGTATTTATTATTGAGTATTGTTCAGTATTGTATTCAGTATTGTTTCCACCATTACAACAGTCACCCCGCTCCGCGAATAATGATTCTCATCGGATTGTTTATTTTATTTGTTTATTTCTCAGATTTTCTTTTAAGTAAGTATGTATGTTAGCTGTGTATTTTCTATAACTGTTATACCTAATGGCATCAAATAGTTTGACTTTGATAACTATCATTTCTTGTTTGATCTTAGATTTTAAATGAAATAAACCCATAATGAGTGAGAAAAAGCAAACAAATATATTGCAAATATTTAGTAAAACCAAAGATAATGTAACTAATGATAATAGTAACAATAGTAATACTTCACATAACCGTGAGCTGATCAATGAATCAGAGCCGCCACAGTCCTTGTCAGCACCATTAGGAAGATCATTATTTTACAAATGTGTTTATCTTTTTATAAAAATTCAATATTAAAAAAATCAGCAGGATTTAAAATTATGAATTTAGTGGTCCGTGAGGTCCGAAAGGTTGGTGACCGCTGTTTTACATACAGAGCAAAAAGTAGGTAAACCTTAATTCAACACTCACCGTGATTAAATCAGCCAATCAAATACTGGGCACGTCAAAAGGTCTGTAAAGTCTTACAGCCTATCGCCTGCCAGCTTGCTGAATAGGAGGACTCTTGCTCTCTATGAGGAAGCAGCGGTCTTTCCGCAGGCTATGGATGCCTTTGAAAAAAAATTAACTGTTTTCCATATTTGAGGGGCTCATATGAAAAAAAAAGGGCGCAGCCCCTAATTCTTGATCGCCCAGGCGATTGAGAATGAATGGGAGCGCAAAGCATCACGGGATACCTATTTCACACATCTCGGAAGGCTCTTGGGTGCTTGGGCAAGCGCAGAAGTAAAAAAGCCGATTTCACACATGTGCAGTGAGATCAGCAAGTTCTTTTTCCCCAACTACGTCACCCGACCCAGGCGTGAGATCAGGTGACGTAGTTGGGGAAGAAAAACCTGGAAGAAGAGGAGAAGATGGCAGCACCTGGAGAGCCGGCCTGAAGATGGATTTCGGGACAACGCACCCCTGATGGAAGAGACCTCCGGACCAATCAACTTCACTGTGGGATTGAAGGTAAGTGCATTTTTTTTTGTTTTGGCCTTTTTTGAGTTTACTTCCTCTTTAAGTCACATGACTAATCTTGAGTAGGCATTCCTTTATAAAGGTCACATGACCTAATTTTGCATAGGCTTCCTTTACAGTGGGTCACATGACCTGATCTAGTGTAAACATTCCTTTATAGTAGATGACATGACCTGATATTTAATCCGCGCTGCGTTATATATATCAGCACAATATAAATACCCGATGGTAATAACAATTTACCTGGAACATGTTCAGCTGATATAAACTGAAGGTTGGACTGATATTGGCACAGCTATGAGGATGACAACTTCAAACAAAGTTTTAAATACAAATACATGATGAATGATGAAAAAGTGAATCTTTGTGTCTTCATAGTGAAATCCATCTACAAACACTGACATCCTGCAATAACCCACAATACAATAACTGATGACAGGAATCCCACAAAAACAAGAACACGAATTCATATTGATGTATCATCATTT
>NC_092859.1:17221682-17234378 GCF_032062135.1 Pyxicephalus adspersus
TTATATTTATTACAATATTTAAGCTACCTTTGCATGCATTGGCAAATTTCAATCTTATTTCTGTCAAAAATACATTCAATCACTTTAAACTATGTTAAAGGGACTATGTCATAAGAATATAGAGGCTGCCAATAAAACTCAGCAGTGTTTCTCAACTATGGAACCCTAGGGTTCCTCCAGGGGTTGCTAGGGTTTAATTATCTTATTTGACTATCTAAAGCGGGATATTTTTCCACTGTCCAGCAATTTAAAGGGGCGTTTTTCCCATGTCCACCAAGCTTTGTACTGTGGATATTGCCATAAATGTCAGCATTCAGAAAGTTTTATTAAGTAGTTGGCCATAAAGTTGAAAAAATGCTAATTCCCTAGGTGACAATCTGTTGTTTGGCTTCAGTGCTTTCTCATAGATCTGAAACACACATAAAGAAAAGATATTCAGACACATGAGTGCACATTTAGAATTTTCAGTAAAGGCAGTCCCTACACATTTCCAATCATTGAGTCATTTTAAGACACACATTTACAGGAATGAGTTGGGGGGTGTATATAAAAACTTCTCCAAAAGTAACAATTGTAAATTTCAATATGTCATTGTATACAACCTCAAGCTTGTCAGCAGAATTACACATCAATGTTACATTGTAATATTGTATTATTGGAGGCTCTGGTAGCATCAAGGTGCATAAAATGTCCAATATGCATATAAGCGGTCTCCCTGCTGATGTGCCACCAAGGGAGCAGATAATGTCATATTGTATATATTTTCTGTATTTACAATGTTCAGAACTAAATGTAAAGAACGTCTAAAGTTATTTTCACAAATCTAAACATCTAAAGTTAGTTTCTTTGGCTTTGGACAGCATGGTGATAGTGTTTCATTGCTGTCTGTGTCTGGTTTGAAAATACAACCTTTATTCGGCTTATTACCATTGGCACCAAGGATACACTTATAAGGAGACATTCGAAACATTTTCTATTTTTAGTAAATATCAGATATGAATGTTTTATATTGATGAACCATTTGGCTACTGCCTTAGACAGACAGATTACTTTGATTTATATCTACATACAATAGAGGGATTAATACATGACTGACACTATAAAGCTGACAAACTGATATAAAAGACATTTCATGTTGTATAATATTATCATTTCAGAATGTCAAAATATAAAGCAGCTAATAAAAGCCAAGATTTGGTCATATTTGGAAATTGCACCAGGGAATACTTGGCTAGAATTTGGGTACATAATTTAAATTGGAGATTATAAAATCAGATTGTATTAGCTGTAGTTTATAGCTAAAATGGCGATTAGAACTTCTGGCTGCTGAGGAATAAATTGTAAATAGAAATATAGAAAACATCTTGTGAGTAGGAGGACATAGCAGGCTTTGTTTCCATTTCCTATTATCATTCCACTATTTGTCGTAGTGTGACAACATTTTGTTTCCCAGTAAAATCCTGCAGCAATGTTGTCACCCAATGAACAGGGTGGACTTAGACTGACATGTCGTTTTTAATGTACTCTTAGAGCTGGTTCCAAAGGATCATGAATACCGCTTTCTCAGACAGAAGTAGAGAGCAAGTTGTAGGTTTGTCCAGGGTTCAGTGCTAACAAAAGGAGAGAGTTGTTCTGGCTTCGATAAATAGGAGAGATGAAGGGTTTTCCCTGCCTTGAAATTGGTCACTGGTCACAAAGTCTGGAAGATTCTTGACTTGACTTCTCCTCCTAGCTTTTGAGGACTGATCATTTGAAGATGATGGATCACTCTGTATAGGGACAAAGCAACTGAAAAACTATTACACAGAAGAGAGAATGCCTGGAGAGTATGTTTCAGGTGCTGACCAAAGGCCAGCTTTTAGACAAGTCATCTAACCCCTTACTCACTTCCCTTTCTGCTGACTTTGGATCTTAACTTCAAGATTTCACAACTAATGCTGCCACCTGCATGGGGTTTCAATTACCAAGCTGTTGCTGTGCCAGCTTGGAGTGGCAGTGCCAGCTGTGGCTTCTGGGTATATAAAGCTGACAAGAAGTCATAATAACGACACTATTGCTATAATTACTATGAACTTGTTTAGTGGCTATATGCAAACTGAAGAATTTTACTTTGATCTGCACACAGGGACTAATTTATTAAAACTCTCCAAGGCTGGAGAGGATACACTTTCATGAAGTTGGGTAATCCAGAAAACCTGGAATGGATCTGGTCCAGGATTCAAAACATTCAATTTGTTCTTCCACTTTTCACTAATTTTGTATGTAAACCTAGGAAAAGAGGTTTCTCTCTACCTCTCTATGGGCCTGATTTATTAAAGCTCTCCAAGGCTGGAGAGTATACACCTTTATTAGTGAAGCTGGGTGATCCAGCAAACCTAGAAAAGATTTCTTCAATGTGATTTGCTATTTGTTAGCAAATGCTTTGAATCCTGGACCAGATCCATCCCAAGTTTGTTGGATCACCCAGCTTCACTGGTGAAAGTGTATGCTCTCCAGCCTTGGACAGCTTTATTAAATGAGGGGCTATGTAAAAAAAGTTGTTTTAGGTGGTAGCATCCTCGTTGTAATTTCAGATAAGAAGAAGAAAAAGAACAGAGAGGATGTTTTGAGAAAGATAATTATGTATTCATCAAAAAGTTCATACATAATTACAATACAATCATCATATGTATATATCCAAGCCCATTGTATAATCATGGGCTTCAGATCATAGATATATACAAACAAGCACCTAGGGTAGATGCATTTCGCCTAGTTAGGCTTCCTCAGGGGTAATCAGTGGACACTTTACGATCTCTATAGATCATAAATTAAGTATATTAGCATACATGATTTACCAGATATTAGCAGAAAAGTTGGACATGTAGCACATGTGCTATTTGATCATCAATACTGTGATACATATCCTAATTGGCATATTATACATTAGGCTGAAAAACTATACAAAACTAACAATAAATGAAACCATAGATGTGTCTATTGCAGCAGTATTTTATATGATTAGTGTGCAAGTTGGGTTCAGACCACCCAACACAGTGACCAGAAGGATAGGCTACTGTTGTTACTACATGGTTGCTTTGGGTTACTAAATTTAATATATAGTAATGCAGTAAAAATATACGTTTGCTTTGGTAAGTAAAACTTGGAAGGCATTTTAAGAACCTACCTACCGTGCAGCTTTTGTCTTGATGGCTAATATCAATAAAAGAATTAGAAACATCTTGATATGTTAATATGTTTATTGCTGCGTAGACATAAACCTCTAAAAATCAGTGTTACAGAAATAGACAAATCAGGAAAGGAGATACTTTCTATCTTCTCTGACCTTCACCCTGCTATTCCTTCCATTCCTCATACCCAACCATATCCCAGTGACCATATCAGTTCCTGTTTCTAAGAAAGCTTTGTTAGCATAATATGTCTTTATCAGTTTTTATTCAGCTACCGATTTTGTGTGTGACTATAATTGTCTTTAGACCAATGTTTTCCAAGCAGGATCCCGTGGAGAAAGGGGTTCCTTTTAAACTTTGCTACGGGTTCTTCCCACTGGCCAGTAATGTAAAAGGAATCCTCCCTGTTATAAGGTGTGCGGAGGCGGTTGAGGTTTGGTGAAAGGTAAAAGTTCTGGGTTAATTATGGCCGGCAGACACCCAAGGTGGTGGTGAACTCCCCCTTTTAAGTGGTGAACGGTGGAGGCCCCTGAGGTGGTGCTGTGCTGCCAGGGGTCAGAATGGCATGGCGGTTTTGGTTATTCTTGAGATTTAGTGGTGTGGCGGACTTTACCTTCCGGACCTACAACCTAGTTGTTTTGGGTGCAAATGGTTGGTTCTATTAGGAATTGGTTTAGGTAAACAAAGGGTTAAGTTATAGTTTATATGGTGGTTATTAAGGGTTAATTTATTGAAGTTGTTATTTAAGTGTTTTTGATTTGTTGCCTGTTTTACGTATTTGTTACAGTATATATATATGCAGAGTTATTTATGGAAATTGTTAATGTGTTAATTTATTGTTAATAAACGGCTGCTTGCCAGCCACTTTAAATGCAATAGGTTGTGGAGTGTTATTTTGAAAAGGGTAAGAATTAAAGGAAAGACGGGGGAGGGGCTGGCAAGGAAAAGGGAAAGGAGGCAGGTGTGGGGGGAGTTTGGAGGGCAAAGGTACGAGCTACCCTAGTCATGTACTGTGAGCTGTGGATATAGAAATTATAGAAGGGAGTCCCCAAGACCTGAAAGGTATTGGAAAGGTTCTCCTATAAAAAAAAGTTTGATAAACCATGCTTTATTCATTTCTTGGCTTTGTGTATATTTTCATTATTGTGGTCAAGACAAAAAATGAAGATCATTTTTTTTCTTTAGTCAAGCATACATGGCATATTGCATCTACATATTTTGTAGTTTTTTTTATTATTCCAGCTGGACTCCTTTTCACACATTTGCCATTCTAGTCCTAACAGCTTTGCCTGTTTTATACAGAGCTCAAAAGCTCAAAGTAGAATAACTTTATGCTGTTTGCTCAATTTAGAAAACCAATAATACCTGGTCAATCGTTATCTACAGTTGTATAAAACATCAATGAAAAAATGTAATGTACTTTAAAAAAACTATTATAAGAAGTTTGCCCAAAGTAAACCTGTTGTTTATTGCATGTTGTTTATACAGACATAGGCGGAACAACAATTCTTATTAAATATACTGAGATAGTTTTGACATTAGGTGGTTAACCCTGTATATTCCAAGAAGAACTACATGGTTGTGATTAAATTTCCTGTCCCAGTGTTTTGCAATAAAACAAGAAGGGCTTAAGCTAAGTGTCTAGCAAAATCTTGAAAGGTAATGGTAAGAGCCCAACCAGATATAGAGCCAGCTAGTGCCAAAATACATTGAATAGTGTTTGAAACTATATATGATACTACTTTGAATGCTTCATCAACATTTTCACTAATCTGACAAACCACAAATCAGTTGTGGAGGTTTAACACAAACATAGAAGAGAAGAACAAGGAAGGTATACAAGTGCCCAGACCAAACTCCCTACAGATAAGTGGACAGAAAAATATCAGAATTCTTAAACTAATATATCACTGATCATCAGGGGTATAGTCGTAAAAAAAGAAGAGGGGGAACGGTACTATTCATGGCGAGCACGCATGCGCATCATTGTTATGTAAACATGCCCGCCCCACCACACCGCTGCCTATGTGTCACTAAAACGGGAAGAAACTTCCCCCAGAGTGACGTCATGATACCAGAACCCCCCACTCTCCCATCGCAGGTCTGAGCCTGTGAGTGGCAGAGAGTGGATGGGTTGTGGTCAAAGAGACAACCCGCCCACCGGCCTTAGCCTGCAAGTCCATACGGGAGACATGGTCCATGGCTCTGCCTGGTGTGCCCCCCCAGCGGGGTCCTTCTCCTGACCCCGGGGGGTGGGGCGGACCAGCCAGAGCAGTGGACCACCAAAGAATTCTTTGCAAAATAAGAATAGGCACACATGCCTATTCCCGTAAAAAATTAGGGCGCAGCGTTCCCACCCATGCCAGCCCCACTACACCTCTGCTGAACATAGATGATGATACAATTGTGTACAAGTGTGAAACTGAAAACAAATAGGGAAGGTTCTACCAATTGCACATGAGGAAGTAAATATCAGCAATAAACTATTTTTTTAGAAAGTTACACCAGGCTAAGGTGATTAAATCCTTCAAAAGTGATACACACAAAATAAACCTCCAATATTAATGGAGGTTACACCTCCAGTAATGTGATCAACCTTATTCATTGCACAATTCAGCCAGAAATATTCTGGTATCTCCATATTGGAGACAGGAGAAATTACAGACACACCATAAGGGAACATAGGGAACATGGCTTCTGTACACCTTCAAGACATTGGGCCTGATTTTTTAATGCTCTTCAAGATTGAAGAAGATAGACTATCACAGGAGAACCTGGATGAACCAGCAAACCTGGACTAAATCCGGTCCAGTTCTGAAAACATTTGTAATCTAATACCAAATTATTTTTTTTAAATCTATTCCAAGTTAGTTGGATCCTCCAGGTTCTTCAATGATCTCCAGTCTTGGAGAGCTTTAAAAAATCAGGCTCATTGCTTGTGACAAACAGACCATAGTATTAAATACAATAATGTTTTGTTTCCTAAATTGAAACCTTAAAAATAATTAGGAAAGGAAAACCTTTGAACTTCGATAATTTTGTTTTGAGATAGACTGAATATAGACCTCAGCTTCCTACATTATTATCAAATATCTTTATGACCAATCTTCTCCCTGACTCCTCTTCCTCATCCAGGGGGGCAATTTTCTGTCCTGTATCTAAATAACTTTCCCAAACTTTTTATTGTACTTTATTCCTTTTTTGTGTTTTCTTTACAGATCATTTAGCTGAAAATCTTGTAATGTGTTGGGCATTGTGCAGGAGGGAAGGTTCTAGAAATGTTTAGAACAAGTAATATTTAGGGACACGTAAAATGTGATGAATAATATATAAAACCAAATTATTTTTACAGGAATAAGCTGTATTTTAATCTCATTTCAATTTAGCTTTGTGTGGACCAATCAGTTGTACTGTTATTTTTTTACTTTTAGATATGGATATTTCATCATCTTTTTTCCATGAGCGGTTTTACAGTAGGAAAGGTGAGTAACAGAAAAAAATGTAAAGCAAACACTGCTTAACCTCCCATTGGGTTTTGTAAGTCGGGGCCCAGCAGACCCTTAATCATTACATCCAAGTCCAAAAAAGTCCATCAACTTCAATCACTAGGGAAATAAAATCCCAGATAAAACTCTATAGACATAGTTCCTACATTAGTATGAAGGAATTTTTTTTTAATAAACTGTATTTAATAAGCACCAACATATTACGTAGCGTTGTTAATGAAATAGGGATTGCACAGGACAGAAGGATACAAACAATGACACCGGAGGAGGAGAGGAATCTGCCCAAAGAGCTTACAATCTTAGGATCAGCATCATATACAATGCAGAAGAAGGAAACAGATGAAAGGATGACATGGTAAAACACCAACATGAATTAAATTTGCCTACAAAAATACTAATATTTTATAGCAGATGGCCCATACAATATAAGAACACAACAGTGGTTAAAAAGAAAAACTTCCTGGAATGATATTAAGGCATCTGACACTCCCAGAAATATTCATTGTTCAGAAGTTTCAGAGAGTTTGCTGACATAAATATCACATTTATTGTATTGTTTCTTCTTTTTTTAATAGAAAGCTTTATGAAGGGCATGCATGGGTGGCTATCTGTTGCTCTGGTAGCTGTGCTGGTCATTATATTTGTGATCCTGGCCATTCTCACTGGAATTCTGTTTGGTCATTGTAAGTATCAATGAACAGTTTGTGTTTGCTCATGAAGGTGTTAGCAGGGTTCATAACAAAATGGAACCAACCTCTCATTAAATGACAACACTCCCGTCAATAGTACCTTGGCAATAAAAACAGAGATTCTAATTCTCCTACATGGGGTGGGAAAAGTGGGAAAAGTTTAGCTGGAGTTTTAACTTTAACCGTTTTGCCTATTTCAATAAAGAACAGAGTAGAACAAAGTGACACAACTTTGAACAAGGGCAATTTATCATGGCTGACATGTTGAAAGTGATTGAAGAAAATCTCTGAATACATCCAATTGTGTATTTCATTGGAGTTGCCTCTGTGAAACTAATTCTTCTAAACCCATAGTGCCTAACTTATGGCCCTATAGTGCTCTCAGTGTGATTCATGGATTCCATGGCCCTTATTTATCAACCGAAATCGCAAGATTGGACGCGCATATTCGCGATCCAACATCGGACCTATACAACCGCTTCCCCACGCATTTTAAGCCTTCCAGGAATAAGCTGGCGTATACTACCAACATTTCTGAACTCAAATGATCTAGCACTTTTAGGCACGCCTCCCTGCCAGTCTAACCCTAGTGAGCTTGCATTAAAAATCATTCTTACCCTAACAAATCATTCTTTCAAATGGCACACATCTTCTAGTTAGCCCTAAATAAAAATGTACAATGTGTACAATATATCTATCTATGTCTTTTCATATTTTTATACTGTATTTATATGTTATTATATATAATTATATATATGTCTTTTCATATTTGTATATTATATTATATATTATATTTTCAAAATCAGGATAATGTAACATAAAAGTTTAGCATTTACCAAAAAAAAAACAAACACTCAAGAATCAAATTGACCTGTAATGGACTGTAGGTGCACACAGAACAGGGAGCAGGTGTGCGCTAATTGATTGCTATGACATCACTATTGACTGAGCTTTATATACTCACCTCAATCACACAGGTGAAGACTAATCGCGTAAATTGGCGAATTCTTGACCACTTGCTCATTTATTCATGCTGTAATCCGGTGGACGAGCGCTTGCCATCAGATTGTGGTAATACCCCAAGCCCTTCATATGGAATATGCACCTGGCGAGCTTCCGTGCATTCGCTTTATAAATCAGCCCCCATGAATCAGTTGAAGGAGTTGAGGACTTAGTTTGTAAATGGCTTGGAATAACAGTAATCTCTCCAAGTCTCATGTAAAACATCCAGTGTTTCTGACTACTACTAAGTTTCCAGTCTATGACATTCTTCTTTCTTTATTCCTATACATTACATATACCGATCATGTGCAGCCTCTTGGTAAGCTCAGGGGCCACTGTTGAGACTCCTATACCTCGAAGGTTAAAAATGATTCTTATGAACCCTTACTAAATATTTAAACAGTAAGAAGAAAAATAGCTATTATAAATGTTAGATGTTTGTATTTTTCTTTCAATACCTAACACAATCCTGTTATTTTTCTGCTTCGTTACCAGATTCCACCATGGTCAATGAACTCACAGTGCTAAAACATAATGGTAACTACATAAACATAATAGAGTCATTTATTACCTATTTGTCATGGGACTTTTGTGATTGGGGACTTGTCATGGGACACTCGTGGGTGGCATCCCATTCTAGCTCTCTCTTAAGCTGCGTACACACTTCCAATTTTTATCGTTCAAAATGAACGACGAACGATCGATTGGGCAAAAATCGTTCGTAAAAAAAGTAACCAACGACGCCGACGAACGAGGAAAGTCGTTGGAAACGAACGACCGGACCGGCGGATCGGATTGGACGACGATCGTTGACCATCGTTCGTGTGTACGATCGTTCGTTGATCGTCCATGGTCTGAGCATGCGCAATGAACGAACGTTCGTTCACTTCCTGTCGTCCACGTCACTCCCTGTATCGCTCAAACGATCATATCTATTGTGTGTACAATATCTACGAACGATCGTGTCGTTATCTGTATGTGCAGGATCGGTGCTATACGATCGTTCGCAGATATCGTGCAGGATCGTTCGTCGTTCGTTTAACAACGATAATAATTGGAAGTGTGTACGTAGCTTTAATGAATAAACTTACGGTAGAGTAACAGGGAACAATAGATAAGGGAGCAAACACAGCCTGCTAATCATTTTATGACAAGGACAGATTTCTGGGCTAAAAGATGGGTACCATGGCTCTTCAATGATTGGTGAGCACAGCAAGATGTGGATATTTCTAAAGGAAGGGGCTTTTTTGTTACACATAGCCACTTGCTTTGCATCTTTGGTATTCCATCCCCTGGGATCACACACATAGCCACAAAATTTGGTGGTTCCAAAAGACTTACCTTTGCTAGATTCTGTGATCCCAGTTGGGCTACATGGTAAATATATATATATATATATATATATATATATATATTGAACAGAATGTGTCACTAACAGTGGATGCTGCTATAATAGGAGTCTAAATGGAAAATCATCTATATTCAGGGCCACTAGCCCAACATATTTTTAGTAATGGTAATGGTCTGAGAGCTGAAAGCCTCCATACACCACAGCCCAGATCACCTCTGCTCCCTATCTGCTCCATATACCACAGAAGGGTTATAGACCGGGCTTATCATGGCTATCTATATTGCTAAAGAATTGTCATAAGTGTGTGTGCAGTTGTTCTATCGATCAGTAAAATATGTTAGCATGTGTAGGTTGCAGGAACCCTACACACTAAAAAATATTGAATACTGAAGATTGAGCTCAGAGCATCCCCCATATATTGCGACCCTGTTTAACTTCTCACATAGCAAAGTATTACCTATAAGAAACAGTTATATTATGAATAGTGATTTAGATATCACCATTGAATTCCAACCCAAAATAGATAACACAGGAACATAAAGAAAAAAAACACATTTTGATGAGAACAAACTATTGCTTAGTAAAAAAGTTAAATCATAAAAGGATAAAGTTATAGAGTAGCCACTATAGCTTTGAGCCTTGTGCAACTTTTTTAGATCGGAAGATATTGTATGGTTCTTTAAAGGATAACCATATTCAAAAAGTCAAACAGGAACAAAAGAAAAGAAATTCAAGAGCTGAGATGAGGTTGAGAATAAAAAAAGTTTATGTAGAAAGCACAACTTCATGTCTTTTAAGGTGGTTTTGATCCAAAGAGCAATTATAAAGAGTGTCAGACAATCTATGTATTTGTATGTAGGTATGTATATATGTGAGTGTGTGTGTACTACATACCCAGTTTCCTAATTGCTGTATGTCATTCTTTTTTTTTTTTTTTTTTTTTTAGGGTAGGGGTGCTAAATGATATTTGTTTGTTATCTCTTGCCTAATGTTTTCCTTGTTTCCATGTTTATTATCCACTTGATTAAACCTATTCTTTATTTTTACAATATTTTCCAACAGTTTCAGATACAAAAAATGATACTAATGATCTATGGAAGTCAGGTGAGTAGCGAGTCATGCCCACTCCACTTACAGTTCCAGAACTTTCCTTTAGGCTGGATTCCCACCTTTGCACACATTATGATGTACAGTAAATAGATAACATTACAGTGCAATCGGTGCAATGCTTCTAAAACACGCAGGATCCCATCATATGCATGGCTCGAAATCATTGCTCTAATTCAATTGTGATGTGATCTTCATAATAATAGTCTTAATTAATAGTTTGGATTTTATACTTAAGATCCAAGTTGTGCTGGTAACATAATATATTTCTTCTGTGCACAGTACTGCTGTGTTTTCATTAAAGCCTTATCCCAGTATGGTGTGCAAAGGTAACATAACATATAGATGTGTCCCATATAGCACATTGGATATATATATGCATGTATAACAAAGGATCTTGCATATTTTCATCTATTCCACTAAATTATATTACTAGAAGGCATAGAAATGTATTTTATTGAAATTTCATTAAAATTTAGTTTCTGTATCTGTTTTTTTTTTGGCCAGTTGACAACATAATGGGTGACCTGTCCAAGATAAAGACAAAAGGTAAAGTTCATTTGTTATATAGAATTCTTAGTCAATACCAGAAATAACTGCCTGGAGGACAGGGAATTAGCTTATTATTATTATTATCCCAGCATAAATCTAAATCATTAGGATTAGCTGATTATTGTAGAAAATGTTTCTCCCGTGCTCTGTGCAGCACCTTCAGGTCCAATTCCCTACCATTACTTGAACTTCATTAAGCCCATGGATGAAACATTTTCATATTTAATCATTATGCCCAATTAGTTTACACTGCTGGAAATTATAATAAAATATTTGATTACTAATGACTAATTACTAATTACCTATTATTATTACTAATTTATAATGATAACCTTTTTTAAAGCCAAACGTTATTTTTCTTTATCTTGGATAGAGTGGTAAGATGTTAAAGCCAATGTCAGATTTTTGCTGTCCTCACTGACGAGATTCCTATTGCCCATTTGTTTTGTTGATCACTAGTTGAGATTAAAAGTGAAAATCCAAAATTGTGTATCCAAAAGAGAAGGAAAATCTTACAATATCTTCCCTTGGTAACTGTTTTAGGGGATTTCCTTCACTTTGGAGAACTTTCTTCTTACTTCCTGATTTATCTATCCAAAAAAAAAAAAGTTTGGCTTTACATATACTTTAATATAACTTTACTGCCAACCAACCCTTGTTGTAATGTAATGCAGACAGTTATTATATTCTCTCACATGAAGTATCACCAGTCTTGTAGCTGAATGTATTTTTGCCTTTTATAATCTAAATCAGTCAAGTCAGACGTGCCGTCCACAGTGATCTGCTGTGTGGCCCACCAAAGGTCTCCCATGAAGATGGTTGGAGGATAAAGCGGATTGGAAATCTCTGTTTACTGGTAGTGGGTGGGAGACAGAGCCTAGGCTGAGGTCTAAATATTAATGGTGTCCCTGCTGAAGGTGATGAATGGAAAAGGGGCTGCTAGAATAAAACAAATCGTATCACATTGAAGGTGGTGCTTGGGAAGTTGGAATGACTGTTAGAAACTGAATCTGAAGTTTGTATGACATTCATTTTGGGTCCTAATTACATGGGTTACTTATTGCAAATGACTGTTACGTCATGTTATAATAAATGGTATTCTTTAGAGACTGCAGTGATATTAAGGGAGTGACTGCTGTTGTGACCCATCCTTAGACCTAAGTTTGGAATGCCTACTTGAAATGTTATTATAATGAAATAAATACTTGTATTCAATGTGACTTAACCAGCAATGCCACACCAGGTCATCCTTTCCATACAAACACACACACCCATGTAGTTTCCATGGATTAAAAAGTGGAAACAGCAGAACTGGTGGA
>NC_092859.1:17237171-17245110 GCF_032062135.1 Pyxicephalus adspersus
GAAAGAAACTTGAAAGGAGCGGTCAGACAGATAGGAAGCAAACCAAGAGAGAGCAGTGTCACTGATACCAATGGAGCGCATGATTTGTATTAGAAGGGGGTGATCAACAGTGTCAAAAGCAGAGGAAAGATGAAGGCGAAGGAGCAGGGAAAAGTTGCCTTGAGACTTAGCTCTGATGAGGTCATTGGCCACTTTAGTAAGGGCTGTTTCGGTGGAATGGGCAGCTATAAAGCCAGACTGGAGGGGGTCAAGGAGAAAGTTGGTGCTCAGGTAATCTCCTTATTTTAAACAATAATCCCAATGATCAATAACAACAGTGGCAATATTAAATAGTAAACAAAAGTGAGATTTAATCTTTTAATTGAACCTCTGGGACACAAATATTTTAGTATCCAAGAAAAACGAAGAAATGATGTGACGCACACTCTCTTGCAAATACCTATTCTATCAAATATGTTTGATCCTCCAGCTGGTGATAATCATTTTATTTTATATTTTATTATTTTCCTGATAAAGCTCATCAGACACTGTCACAGGTTGACCACACCTATGCTTGTCACACAATTCAGATATTTACTTCTTTCCAGTTTTGCATCCTTAAACATCTTGCATACATCAGTGAAATTCAATTGCACTTTCTGCTGTCAGCAACTCAAGCATTTAGCATACATCTCACTTACAAGGGTCAATAAGGAGAACATGCAGGTTTGTTAATATCTTGCATTCACTTTCATTGTGTTATCCTTCCTTCCCAGTGGACACTACAGAGGGAACTTGCAGCAGTTGCCCCCCAGGTTGGAAGTTAATTCGCTCCTATTGCTACTATTTTAAGTCAAGTTTGGAAACGTGGGAACAGAGCCGAGAGCAATGTGCAACACGCAATGGTATCCTGCTGGTCTTGAAGGACATGTATGAAATGGTAAATGTCTAACTTGTCAACAATTACATCAACATTTGGAAAAAAAAAAATGTAAACCACACAAAGAAAGCTGACCATAGGGCCCCTGCCAGTGGTATACATATTGTGCTAACCCTGGTATTCGAAAACTTTGAACAGATTGGTTTGCAAAAGAAAGTGGAAAAATAAGTAAATATGGCCGGTGGAATAAACAAGTATTGAAACTTTGATACATGGAAGATGTAAAAACAGTTGTGTTAATGTTAGCCTATTATATATGTCATTCTTTATTTCACATAATCTCTTGTAATTCTAAAATCTGGGTATGGGACAGTGCGACTCGTCGTTCTCAATCTGGTTATGTAATACGATTAGACTTTTCTTTTATAGCGATATATTTCTGGTAACAAACTTTGTTTTCTAAACCAGAATGCTTTGCTGCCAACCATAGGAAAATCAAGATACTGGATAGGACTAAGGAGAGACAGTGAGAACACTGATACATGGCTGTGGGCAGATGGGACCCCTCTTACATTCAGGTGAGTTTATAGAAAGGGGTGAAATACTTTGTAAACCTCACAACATGGCTTAAAGCACGACTGCTCAACCTTAAAATAACGGAGGGTTTCAAGTGCAGAAACAAGACTCCCATAAGCTGACACAATAGCAGATGATTTTTATGCATTAAGATGCATTAAAAGTATGAATTTGTATGCATCTCAATACATTGAGTCATCATTGGTGTCAGTGGCTGCATTAAAACCCCTCAGCACTGGTGTCAATGATTGCCATAATTACCCCAACATTGGTGTCAGTGGATGGAATAGGAACAACGAGAATTGGTGTCAGTGGGTGTAATAGGAACTACAAGAATTGGTGTCAGTGGGTGCAATGGGAACTACAAGAATTGGTGTCAGTGGGTGCAATGGGAACTACAAGAATTGGTGTCAGTGGGTGCAATAGGACCTAGGAGAATTGGTGTCAGTGGGTGCAATAGGAACTACGAGAATTGGTGTCAGTGGGTGCAATAGGAACAACGAGAATTGGTGTCAGTGGGTGCAATAGGAACAACGAGAATTGGTGTCAGTGGGTGCAATAGGAACTACGAGAATTGTTGTCAGTGGATGCAATAGGAAACCTTGGCACGGATGATAAAAGTTGCACATAAAACCCTGGAACTGGTGAATGGAACTTTAACCCAGCTCATGTGCCAGTGTGTGCAATAATAGTGCCAGTATTAGTGTTAGCAGATGCAATAGTAACCCACAGCATTGATGTTGAAAATCACAATAATACCAGCTAGCTTTGGTGTCCGTGAAATCAGTGACTTTGGCAGCAGCATTGGAGTCAGTGGAAACAATAAAAACCCATAGAACTGTTATCAATGGATACAATAAAACAAGTCAGCAATAATGCCAATGATCACAATAATAACCCCAGGAACACAGCCTGAAAGCATTTGACCCGTCAGAAAAAATGGAACATCTGTTTTCCCTACTGCACGAGCTGGTTCTTTCCACCAGCTCATATCTCCTACAGTGATCTATGAGAGCCACTGGTAGATACCACAGTGAGTGGCAGGTGAACAGATATTCACACATCTAGAAGTTTGTGAATATTTTCACTTGCTGGGACAGCAGTATAGCATTAGGTTGGAATGTACAGAGGGCAGGAAGGAGCAGTCGCACTTAGGCATCAGGAAATGTTGGATTTCTACCATGAAAATGGACCATTAAATTATTAGAGTGTGTTTAGTATATGTGCTGGATCTCTAGGTGCCTGCACTTAATATCTGCAGCAAATTTTCTTTCAAGCATATATGTCAGCTGTGGTCCATGAACTAGGACTAGTTTCAACTACTTTGGTAAAATGCGAAAATGTACAGATTAAATGGCTTTCATGAAAAGAATAAACATAATACCTGTCCTTTCCGGTCCTTCTACCATAAGTCACTACAGGTTGTGGGCTGAGCCAGATAAACCACTGAGACCCGTGGAAGGCACAGAAGGTTAACACTCCTAGAAGTGAGAATTAGGGGGTTGCTTGGAGTGGTATTGTTTCATGTAAGGAGATGATTTCTCCTTGCCAGAACATTTGTTCTATATATTTTTTTGCACACAAATTTATAGGAATGCAAAACCCACATAAAGCAGGTCATATCTGGGGAAATTATCGAGGAATTACACACACCAGACGCAATGCAGTTGATATTTTTACATAAAATAAACATAAACTATTCTTTGACCTTTACTTACAGTGCCTGGAATGAAGGGGAACCTAATAATGATCACGATGAAGAACACTGTGCAGAAATTCTAGGAGGAGTGCAATCATGGAATGATCGCAATTGTGAACACAGGCTTGGATACATATGTAGAGGAGTATGGACTTGCTAAGATACATATTGTTCACAACTAACAAACTTTACTACCCAAGCAATCTGTACTGAATGTAGGTTTACCCTAAAGGGACCTTGTCATGTGCTGAATTTCTATCAGCAAAAAACATATCTGTAAGGAAAAAGCTAATAACGTCTTCCAAACAGCCACCCACTCAACTTTGCTCCATCCCAGATAAATGGAAGTCCGTTGGGAAATCAGAAATTCTAGGATTGTGAATCACTGTGGTTCATTGCAGCTTTCACAGGTTCCCATTCACAGGACCTTACATTCCTGCAAGATACAGTAATACCATGAGGTCAAAGTGAGGAACCAGTGGGGACAAAATGTCTAATTGAAATGGTTGATAATTAGCAATATGATTTTTGTTGAAATAATTTTAGTACATGACAGTGTCTCTTTAGCCAATGATTAGACTTGGTAGCAGCCAAGCATCATAAAGTGGCTGCTCATATCTTTAGCATGTGCCTTGTTACTTTTAGGTATGGGGGACCACCTGATATTTCCACGGTTTAGCAAATGCTTGGCTAGCTAATTTCCATGTCAAAATATTCCCATTGTTTTTATAGGGGTATGCTTTGCCTTGCGTAATACCTGGTTTTCAAAAAATATCAATATCAGGGTTTTGGGGATGTTTATGTACAGGGGAGCACACTAAAGGTCTAGGAAGGTATCATGCCAGGACAAAAGTAATTCACTTCTTGGTCCAAGTTAACCTTAAAGAATATCTAAACAGCAAACTTTTAAAAAACATTTGGATTGAGTAGCCAATGATTGGAACCCCTATCAGGTTCTCATTCTGTGTAAATCCCTGCTAGGAAGAATAACACTCCATTATCCTGGGGACCATTAGGATGGCAAAAATAAAGTAATGACAAAACACAAAATTCTAGCTTGCCACTAGCTTAATGGAAACTTTTTCAGTGTGGACATTTATTGTGGTGACAGGGAGGAATTCCCCAAACATTGTAGAGTTCTATTCTCACCATTGTGATTAAATACAGGAAGTGAAAGTAAAGTCTACAATAAAACATAGTGTTTGATCTGCTAAAGAAGAAGAATACCCAATCAGCTAAAGGATTTCAAAGCTAAAAGAAAGTATAATTTGCAAGGAAAACAGCTTTTTCTATTAGAAAATCAACCCCATAAATGGCAAAAACAGCAATTTGAATTATCTCCGGTTCTATCCAAACAATAAAAAAAGTTTTGGCTTTAGATACACTTTAACAAGTCAGTTGGAGGAGCCAAACAAATGTAAAAATGATGCTTCGAGGTAAGTTCAGTGCTTAATTAACTGGTGATTGTTGGGCATTTTATTGCTGTGTGTCAATATGTACTTTTCATATATAACAATATAAAGTAAAATATTTTGATATATGTTTGTTAAATCATATCAGATGTTAATAAAATAAAATTTAAGACAATGATTTACTAGAAAACCCAACCAAGGAACCACATTTCTAGGATTATTTTACTGATACGCATCATCCTACAAGATGTGATTGCATAGCCATTGGGTGGAGATCCGTTAGAACATGTCACCACCATCTTGCCTTTTGGCTCTGGAGGGTGGGTGACAAGGTATTTTTTACAGCCATATTTTGGAGACTTTCTGTCTGCTTCCATGTTCACCCCACTGTATCAGGTGGCAATCTCATTTACAGTAGAACTCCAGTCTTTTTTCAAAGAACTGGGAATCATAAGATCCTTTGTTAGACTTCTATTGAAGATTCCCCGTTGCTTCCTTTGTGGGCAGTGGGACAGGAAGTGATGAGAAAAAAAGTTATTCCCAACTAAAACAAGGATTGTTTAACTAGATTTCAGTTTTCAGCAACATACTGGGTCATTTCAAACGATTGTGGACCTTATCTGCAATTTTTGCATTCAAATCTCCTAATGAAATATCAAGACCATAAAAAATTTTTATTCTAAATCTAATTACTTCTGCATTCTTCATCCAACCAATTTACATTGCTTTCTGGCCAAATTGCCCTACCAGTCTTTATACACAATATTTTTAGTCGCTCCCTCCTAGGCAATAGAATGGCTTATGATGTTCGCCCTGAGAATTAGGTGTCACCCATCTATATCTAAAGCTTGTCCCTGTTCATCAGTCCTATGTAAGAGTCTCAGGACCCAGTAAAGTCTCCCTTGAAATACTAAATGGAACAGGCACTTATGGTGCTGCATGTCTCATGGCAAAAAGAGAGAATTTGGGACCAGCATGGTGGCTCAGAGGTTAGCACTTTGTCCTTTGCAGCGTTAGGTACCAGGTTTGAATTGTGGCCAAGACACTATCTGCATGGAGTTTGTATGTTCTTCCTGTGTCTGCGTGGATTTCCTCCCACATTCCAAAAACATGCAGTTAGGCTTATTGGCTTCACCTCAAGAAATTGGCCTTGAGTTATGTTAATGACATATGACTATGGTAGAGACATTAGATTGTGAGCCCCTTGTTGTTGACATGACTATGCAAGTGATGCATAATAAGTCAGCGCTATATAAATACAAGCAAAATAACAAATAATAAGTGGGTGCCTATATCAGACATAAAATTCTCCCATCTGCCCTATATATAACACAAAAAGAAAACTATCAACTGAGCCCTAAAAAAGAAAGTACAGCATGTTTGTTCTTTTGTGTTAATTTTCATTTTTGATCATCATCTTTGTTTAGGGAACTGAAAGCTTGCTACATAAATGACAGTTTCAAAGAATTTTAATAAATGCAATTTCTGTTAACTATTAACTTTTTTATTTTACTTACACAGAGAGTGATAGAGATAGAAAAGGTTTTTATTCCCAGAGACCCACATACATTATATTCACTATTATATTCACTGTGTTGTCTGCACAAGTTTCTTGAATTGTTCACAAAGAAAAACACAAAAGCATCATTGACATTATTATAAACTGCATAGATATACACAAGCAGTATTGTAGGGTAACCTTAGGCATACCCATGACTTAGCCCTCAATATTATACCACCAGGACATCGGGGGACCACTGCACACATACTAGATTTATTCCTAAAATGGGTACAATCATTCATATGTAACTTTAGTCTGGGCAGGGTTAGGGAAGATGTAACAGCAAACGTTACACCATTTCAGGTTTCACTATGGGGGTCAATTAAATAAAGGACAGGGGAAATGGAACCAACCATCATAATTGCTTATTCACCGGAAGCAATTGTAAGTGTGTTTGCATAATTTGTACTGTTTTGTCCTAGCAGAAAATACAAGACAAACTAATTGTGGTAATCTGGAGTAGGGGACATTCAGAGATAGTGAATTAGTGAACCAGACCCGGCTGTAGCTGCACTTTGTTACATTTCCAGAGGTATCTTGCCAACCAGTTTAGAATCCGAAATCAAACGTTCTTCTTCTCTACTTCTTCTGCATGCCAGGGACCTACAACATATAATCCATATACATATTAGATACAAAATTTTGCAGTGGATTTTCTTTTCTTTTAACATATCCGATATTAGATATTAGATGATATCAGGTATTAGATGAAATAAACTCCAGGCACATAGAGGTAGAGATTCCCCACCAAACATAATGCCTGAGTCACTCTGCCCTTTTACATGCTCTGTGGCTCATAAAATAACCCAACCTTTATCCCACACACACTAAACTGGGCTAAAAATATTCTCTCAATGTATAGATAAATATATGTATGCCAAAGACATTTTTTTCTTTTATAACCTCGCCGGGACCAAATGCTCCCAAAACTACTTTGGACCTGTATGCATAAATAGTCCCAAAAATGGGGTGATTTACTAAAGTAAATTAGGTTGTTCACTTATCAAGGAGAATTAGAATTTTGAAAGGATTAATTCAGTAGGGATGAGCGAGCAAAATTTGTAAATTCAATCTCACAGAGAATCGGTGCTTTCTCGCTTACGGAACATTTAGACCAAAATGGCCTTGTGATTTGTCATGAGGAGTAGTAACCTATTGTGACAGCCTTGGCTCCTTCTATGGATGCAATGAAATGAGTGATGTAGGTTTTGTGTTTAGATGTATTTTGAAGATGAACTAAAAAAAGAAGTAAGACACACAGCAGCTATTGATCCTTATTACTCCAGCCCCAGAATTTGAGAAGACTCTGAATATCATTATACAGGTAGTCCCTTCCCCGGGTTACATACAATATAGGGATTGTAGGTTTGTTCTTAAGTTGAATTTGTATGTAAGTCGGAACATTATTTTAATAAATGCAATTAGGGCAGATGTTTGTCTCAACATAGTATTAGGCAGCATGGTGTAAGTTACTGTAAAAAATCCTCACTGTGAGTTAATTACAAACAAAGCAAAAAAAAAACTTTATGGAGCCTAGACATTCATTAACTTCTGGAGCAAGTTGTGCTTTGATATGTATACAGAAACAACTGCAGAGTTTTTCTTGGTCAATAAAAAGTTACAAGAGCTGCAGAAGAGCTCAGTCTCAGCTGTGTATAGCAAAATATTTCTTCTGCAAGTCATGCAAACCCCCCCCTTCAAGCCTCCATCCTGCACACAAATGAACAGCGAAGCCCCGTTCAAATCTAGGAGTCGTCCGTATGTCAGATGTCCCTAACATCTGACTGACTGGCTGCACCATGAAAGAAATATCAGGGGAAAGGGGATTGGAT
>NC_092859.1:17246305-17259662 GCF_032062135.1 Pyxicephalus adspersus
GTGACTTGAGAACTGACAGTGTCAATTACTTGGGACTCGACTTGGACTTGAAGGATGACTACTTAGTCCAACCTCTGGCAGTTTCCCACTCCTGGGAGCAAATAACAATGTAGTTTTCGACTGCAAGTCTAAAAGGCACCTAAGACTTTCATTTGGGGGGATGGGGATAGGGAATGGAATGAGGGATAAACCTCACATTGGAAAAGACGATCTCCCACTTTATGTTTCGGTGTAACCTTTTACTCTGCCCTCTCATTTAACTCCCGTATTCAGAACATTTCCAGGTCCTGTCACTTTCATCCATGCAACATCTCCAAAATCTGCCCCTACCTGTCCCCTGAGACCACCAAACTCCTTGTACATGCTCTTATCATCTCTCGTCTGGACTACTGTATCCTCCTCCTATCTGGTATTCCACTAACCCGACGCTCTCCTCTTCAATCTAATATGAAAGCTGCAGCCGGACTCATCCATCCTTCCCTATGCTCCATCTCTTTGCAGATCTCTACACTGGCTTCCATTTCACCTTAGAATCAAATTCAAGCTCCTATGCTTTGCCTTCAAATCCCTCTACAGTTCTTGTCCCACTTACCTTTCTGACCTGGTAGAAAAATACTCCCCTAGCCACACTCTTTTCTCCTCCAATGATCTACTAATGACTTCCTCACTCATAGCTTCATCACACGCACGGCTCCAAGACTTTTCTAGAGCTGCCCCAACTCTCTGGAATGGTCTTCCTCATCCTATTTGGCTTTCTCCTATTTTCTGCTCATATAAAAGAGCACTAAATATTCGCCCTTCGTATTGTATGATACTTCCCCCACCTCCTAGATTGTAAGCTCCTCTGGGCAGGATCCTCTCCTCCTCCTGTGTTACTCTCTGTATCTGTCTGTCATTTGCAATCCCTATTTAATGTAAAGCGCTCTGTAATATGTTGGCGCTATATAAATCCTGTTTAATAATAATAACAATATCCAAGCATCATTTGCTGAGCTTTACATCCAAACATTTTTAAAAGAAGATAGCAAACAGGCAAGTAAGAATGTTTTATTGCAGTGACATTGCCTGCTCTTTCTTGCAATAAAGATTTTCTTGCCTGCACATTTTCCAAGCATAACTATAATTCAGCTTTAAAACAAGTTTCTATGAACTGATATGTAATGGTAGTATCATCTATGATCACAAGATGTCATCAGCATTCCCTAGATATCTAATAATACCATGTTTTCTATCAATGCAGCAACATATAAAACTAAAAGTTTACAAAGCTATAACATAAATATAAAAATTTTATGTGACTTTACTTTTAAAAAATGTATTGGTCAGTGCAATATAAATGTATCTTTAAAATCCAGATCCGTATCCTGGTGTGTTAGGTTTGTCAATAGTAACTATTTACTAAAAAGAAATGTAATTTTTCTCACACTGTTGAGCTTATTTGGCTATTATAGACCAGTGTTTTTTTTAACTTACAAGGGGGCAACCCTTTAAAAAAAACTTTTAGGTCTTCAGAGAACCCCTGCTATAATTAATATATCCACAGCTCACGGTACATTAGTGTGGCGATCAGTAAGAAGAATTCCTCTTACATTGCTGGCTATTGGGAAGAATGTCACCCTTACAGATAGCCAAAAAGATCATTGATGTCACTTAAACTGACCCGAGAGACAACAACAATAACAACAGTTTATAATACAATAGAAGACAACAGATAAGACTTTTGAGGCATCAGCATATATTTTGTAAAAACAAAAAAGTTTAAACCATTGATGTACAAAAATCAAAACCATTAAAAAACTCCTTTGCTGAAGTTAAGTGTCTCAGAGTTAACACTCAACGCGTTTCACAGACATATCAGTCCACTTCATCAGGAGTACAAGGAGACATTCAACATTCTTACATGTTAGTAACAATGTGACATGTTGTGACATCAAGTACTTCCTGTTCTAAACACTTCAGTGAACAAAAAAGGGAAGACACTCAGGGAACCCCCAGCCACAAGTAAATTGTCTCAAACAAGAAGAGCTCATAAGACTCATGCAATGGGCCTGATTTATTAAAGCTCTCCAAGGCTGGAAAGGATACACTTTCATCACTGAAGCTGGGTGATTCAGCAAACCTGGAATGGATCCAGTCCAGGATTAAAAACATTTGCTAGCAAATAGCAAATGAAATTGAAGAAATCTATTCAAGGTTTGCTGGATCACCCAGCTTCACTAGTGAAAGTGTATCTTCTCCATCCTTGGAGAGCTTTAATAAATCAGGCCCATTATCTTTTCTTAGATAAATGTCCAAAAATGAATGATCTATTTCAACAGCGACACCTAGACAAAAATCAGGGACAACTGAATTGGCCTTGATATTCGGGTTGATTTGTTTGACCAATTGGAATGGTAGAATTAAGCAGTGGAAACATTCTGGTAACTGGATGTGGTAAACTGTATATTGTGCCTGTTGTCAGCCACTAGCTGCATTCACTTAGCTGTCATCTTCCACCAGCTTGGCAAGTATAGCATATGGCGTACAGCTGGGCTGTAGGGCCCTGGTCAAGTCTCAATACTCACCTGAGACCAGTCTGCCAATCTAATGCTGCACTCTTCGCCTATTGCCTCGGGAGACTGGTTGTGCCCTTCCAGCACACAGTGGCCCCCAGGACTGCTTTGCGCTAGGGATGGTGTCTGGTGAAAGACTGAGAGATGACTAATAGAGTCGGGGTCACAGGTAAAAGGTCAGTCCAGGCATCATACACTCAGCAACAGTTAATTCTACAAATTCACACTCCAGGAGCAAGTCAGCCCAACCAACACTACAACAGGTACTAGGGACTCAGAAAGAAAGACGCAGAAAGACTATAAAGTTCCAGCAGCCAATGACAGCGCAGGATAGAGTCAGGAACTAATCTGCCCCTAAAATCCCCTACAGCTAAAATAAGGAAGGCTTTTTGATGTTGCTGGCAAAGCCATTTTTGGGGCGGTCAAGGGAACATGCCAGATTTAATACAGGCCTCCGAGTAGAGGCAGAGAGGGCCCCGAGGGGGTTCCTCCAGTTCCAAAAATTAGCCACCAGGTTTCACCGCTCTAGTACAAGCTATATATGGGCAGAGGACCCTGAGGGGGGTCTTTCAGTCAAAAAATTAGCCATTTACACAGCTCTGTTACATAGTTATATAGGCCTCACAGGAGTGGGGACCGCATTGGTAACTGGAATCTCAAGCTGGGTGTAGTGCATTGTCAATGTCACCTAGAAGTCTGTAACACAATTTTGTGAATGTAGTACCAACAGGTGGCAGCAGCAGGAGGAGGAGGCGATGGGCCCTGGGACGGAGCGGGGACCGCATTGGTAACTGGAATCTCAAGCTGGGTGTAGTGCATTGTCAATGTCACCTAGAAGTCTGTAACACAATTTTGTGAATGTAGTACCAACAGGTGGCAGCAGCAGGAGGAGGAGGCGATGGGCCCTGGGACGGAGCGGGGACCGCATTGGTAACTGGCATCTAGAACTGGATGTAGTGCATTGTCAATGCCACCTAGATGTCTGTAATACCATTTTTAAGAATGGAGTACTGATAGGTGACAGCAGCAGGAGCAGGAGATGGCCTCAACCTTTAATGCCATCCTTGATCAGTCTCAGGGCTTACCTCCTCCTCCTCATGCTGTTATTGCTCCTGCCTGCCCAGTACCCAGCTCTAGATGCCAGTTACTTATGCTGTCCACACTCCGTCTCAGGGCCCACTGCCTACTCCTTCTGCTGTTACTGCTGCTGCCTGCCCAGTAACTAACTCTAGATGCTAATAACTAATGCCATCCTTACTACGTCTCAGGGCCTAACTTTTCCTACTCATGCTGTTACTGCTGCTGCCTGGCCAGTACCCAGTTCTAGATGCCAGTTACAAATGCCATCCACACTCCGTCTCAGGGCCCATCACCTCTTCCTCCTGCTGTTACAGCTGCCGCCTGCCCAGTACCCAGCTGTACATACAAGTTACCAATGCTGCCCATGCCGCAAGTTACAGCTAACAGATAGGAAAAGGCAGTCCGCTACACAGCAATGTCTCCAATAGCTACAGCTTCTACACTGTCCATATAGGTGATGGCCTCAACCACTAATGCCGTCCTTGTTCCATCTCAGGGCCCACTGCCTCCTCCTCCCAGTACCCAGCTCTAGATGCCAGTTAACAATGCCATCCACACTTCTCATGGCCCACCACCTACTCCTCCTGCTCTTAATGCTGCTGCCTGTCCACTGCCCAGTACCAGCTCTTGATGCCAGACTAGAGTTGAGCTAAACAGGGTCTTCTTTCCCCACTGATTCCGCCAAGCCCGTTCCCTTTCATGTGGTTTCGCTAGATAGTAGGCCCTGAGACGGAGTGTGGACGGCATTAGTAACTGGCATCTAGAGCTGGGTGTAGTGCATCTTAATGACACCCCAAAGAGTGTAATGCAAGTAAACTGAAATTTGTGACTAAATGAGGAAAGGCTACGTGTTCTGCTTCATTCATCGGTACCACGCTTTATCGGACTGAATTTCTGTGTATGTTATCGCGTAACTGAGAAGTGGGACAGCAGACCCTCTGTATATGTTGGGGGGATGAGATGGGAGACACCAGTATGTGTAATGGGAACCGAAAGGTCCTGGATGACCACATTGAGGCATAAAGTTATTCAGCTCTGCAGACGTCCTGGAGACTTCTCTTCAACAAGTATGTGGCCGTCCTGGGAGACTCTATTCAAAGATCCGTCTACAAAGATCTTTTGAAAACACTGCAGAATGATGAGTTTCTGACTGAGAACCAGCTCAAAAGGAAGGGTTAGATGTTATTTGCAAACAACATGTTGGGGGATCTCTGGGTGATATGCACAATGGCGTAACTTACCACGAAGTGTGTCAGTACAGAACTTACCACCACCTTGTACAGTTCTATTTCCTGACCCACGTCTATTCGGAGTACATAGAGAGCGTGCTGGCCGACTTCGAACAGGGACCTCAGCCCGACGCTGTCATCATCAACTCGTGTATCTGGGATGTTATCAGGTATCATGATCAATCACTGGAAATGTACAAAACCCACTGGGACATCATAGAAGGGAATTTCTACAGCGCCACTCTGGCAGATTTGCACAAATTTGATGTGATTGACATGCACTTCCACTTCTGCTTCGAGTTGCGCACCAGGGTTAGAGATGCCACCCACTCGAATCAGCTGGCCCATTGGAAGTTTACCTGCATCCTGATGGCTCATATTGCTCAAGCCTGGGGCGTGCAGCAGGAAAAGCAGGAAGAGGAGGCAGTGAGCCCTGAGACTGAGTATGGACAGCATTTGTAACTGGCATCTGAAGCTGAGTACTGGGCAGGCGGCAGCAGCAACAGCAATAGGAGGAGGCGTTGGGCCTTGAGATGGAGCAAGGATGGCATTAGAGGTTGAGGCCATCACCTAAATGGACAGTATAGAAGCTGTAGCTATTGGAGACATGAATGGATGAACGAGATTCCAATCTGTCCCTACTTACTATCTAGCAAAACCACATGAAAAGTAATGGGCTTGGCGGAATCAGCGGGGAAAGAAGACCCTGTTGAGTTTGAGTCTAGTCTGGCATCTAGAGCTGGGTACTGGGCAGTGGGCAGGCGGCAGCAGTAAGAGCAGGAGGAGTAACAATGCCATCCACACTCCGTCTCAGGGACCACCGCCACTGTAGGTACAGTGGGAATCTCGTTCATCCATTCATGTCTCTAATAGCTACTGAGGGCCCTGAGATGGAGTGGGGACCCCATTGGTAACTGGCATCTAAAGCTAGGAGACGTGGATAGTGTGTGTAGTGTGTAGTAGTGTGGATGACATTAGTAACTGGCATCTAGAGTTGGGTACTGGGCAGGCAGCAGCAGTAACAGCAAGGAGGAGAGCATCCCTGGGCCTATTGGATGGCCCTAGGCATTATGGGGGAGGTCCGTAGGTATTGTGGGAGGGTGAAATTCGCGGCTTCAAATCCAACGGGTCGAGTCGGGTCAACTCATGAATATTTGCTCCAGCCTTCTGGGCAGTCTTAAACTCCAAACTAGCATCAACTCTGTCAAGTAAGATAGGTATAAGACATATGTTCTGCCCTTAACTTCACGTTCAATCACGTACATGAGTATGACATCATATAAAATTATGAGTTTCCAACAGAGACTAATTCTGAAATTTTGTGCCTTTATGGAAGAATGTTTAAAGGTGAAGAGCTTACTGACTTTAAAGGGTTCATAAATGACGAATGGCAGATGGAATGGAATCTGATGGAGCGTGATGGAAGCTTTAGTGTAAAGTGGTGACTCTCGGTGAAGGAGGAGATTGTTGATAATTGCAGAGCCACCATGAGATATGTAACAATGAGGCAGATTCAGAACTTTGACGCCTCCAGCTTTATTTACTGCCCTGCCCCCATAATGTGCATTGGGTGTAGAATTGCTATTGACTTTGGTTTTCTTGGGGAAAATTTACTTACACCTTCACATTGTTATCAGCATGTTTGTTGCTTCTGCATGTCCTTATAGCCTTTAATTAAAACACCAGAACAAGTTTTTTGGTTTTACAAAAAGGACTATAAAGGTGCACATAGCTTTTACAAAACGTGAGCGAGTTGAAGAATTCCTATAAACAGACCAAGAATATTTCAATCAAGTTGTAAATCCAATGTGATATGGAAGCAGACTTTAGAGAACTCTGCTATGAGTAGGGAGACTCCATCCTGGCCCTGGTGATGATGTGTAGGCTTATAAAATGTCTCACAATCAGTGCTAATGATCAAACTGGCAGCTGTAAATATTCAAAAATAATAAAAATTACAAGAGGTAAACTACTTATGCCCAAAATATATTTACTATGTAATATGTAATATATATACTATTATGTGGTATTATTAAAAATGCTTAGAGTTCAGTTTGTCAAATTCAACCCAAACATTGGTCATTCTCCTAGAAATAAAAAAGCTGAACATCTTCAATGTTCAATAGTGGGATTGAGTGCCTAGTGCCAACATCACCTGTTGGCTGGATTGGCTGAGCCATACCCTATACCTGTCATTGTCAAGTATAGCATGTGGCCCATAATTCCCTTTACAACAGCCATAGATGAGTGTCTATCTTACTGCCTTACATGTACAATATCCATAACCCATAAAGAAGCTTGTAGCATCTGTCAACAATTCATAAAGATTAGGGCTTCCTGAATAATAAACAAAGGAAAACATCTCTGGATCTTTAGACATATATATGTACGTGACTATACTGAATGGCTTATTATGGTTTATTATGTATGCAAAAGGTAATGGCATATATAGTTCACAACACCTAGGATAGTACGATTTACCTATCAATTAAAGGAATTTGGAATCAACTCAAACATTGGGATCAATATGGGGAACCACACAGGCGTGAATTTGACCAACACTATTACCAAATAGTACAATAGTACAATAGTACTTCAGTGACAGTATGACCTGGCAATGCGCATTAGGTGTTGGATTTGATTTTTTTTTACGTACCTTTAAAGTGCCCTATATACAGCACCAGCAACCAAATTTAATCCTGTTTGGGGCCAACACCGAGCCAGTTTTAATAACCAAGACTGGGCTGATTTGTAATACACAAGAAACAATGCAAGGAAGAATTAAGAGAATGCAAATGAAAAAGTATAAAAATTGGCCAGTGACAGGACAGTTTTTTTTAAACAAGACTTAAATGCTTTCTTAAAAAAATGATACAAAAAGAGTAGGTAGGTGTTTTGTTTTAGGATTTACCAGTATAAAATAAAGAGCATGTTTTTGAGTAAAACTAGGCACAAACATGTTGGAGACACAGAGCACAGGCAAGTCTTTTACTATAACAAGATCAAGATACTACAGATGATACAACAGTGTAAAATTAGCTATAAGTAGGAATGAGGAAGAAAAGGCAGAAATGTAATAGAAACAAGGAGCATGGGTATTTTCTTTGAAGAATTAGATTGCGAATGATTAAGCACTGTATATTTGGACATTGCAAGGACAGTTTATTTATAGGTAATAGGCTTGACTCATCTATGCCTTTAAGTTTTATTATGGGTGTAGGAGTTTCAGTAAACACAAATAAAATATTGTGAGCTAGCTTAGGCATTTCAAAGATAAAGCAGAGCAGTATCCACTTGTTCTTGACCATTAAAAAAAGTTACATCATTTTGTTCCCTCTGACCTGGATTGCTGGCTCTATTATATATTTATATATAATTATTATATACTATATATATTATATATGGTTAGCTAGGCAATTACCATCATTTTCGTGCACATTTGCTGGAGGAATATCGCAAGTTGGTGATCTGTGATCCTTTCTTTTGGTCAGGAACAAGAAAAGCACAGTTTCCTTTACGTGCCATTAATTTGTGGATTCCACTACACTAACATTTTAAATGCTCTGTGTCCACCACCCTTAAAGAACAAGTCAGGTCCATCCAAAAGCCTTCTAAGTCTGCTTGTCATAGCTCAAAGTCTATAAAGTGCATTATGATATCAAAAAAGTCTGCTTTTTGCACATAATATTGATCCCACAGCAATCACTGAAAACCCAAGGTGGTGGCCAATCCCGAAACGTATTTCAACCACCACTTGTCTTCCATGTTGCATGGAATTTTTCAGAGCATGGTGACAACAGTAGACAAGGTGATTCAGGAACACAATTGGGAGACAGGGACAGAACTTTGTCATTATATATACATATATATACAGAAAGTGTCTGAACTGGCTGCATGCCCAGAGCCAGATGGTAATAAGTGCCTGAAATTGTGCCTTGTAGTCCCATGTGTTAAAATGACAACTGAACAGCACAATTAGGAGACATATAGTCCCCCTTTAATATGAAGTAAAGACAGACTCTGTGTTGCTTAAAGTTTTCCCCCCTCACCCCTATTTTCCATGGTGGGCTTTAGGTACCATAGTCAGACACTGCCTCTGCCTACAATGTAATTGAGATATCAGGACTTTGGGCTCTTGGATACAATTGGAGATTACCATGAGTAAACCTGGATGATCCAGCAAACCTGAAATTAATTTCCTAAAAATAATTTGCTATTAGTTGGCAAATATCTTCAATCCTGGGCCAGATCCATTCGAGGGTTGCAGGATCATTCAGGTTCTTCTATGATAATCTATCTTTTCCTGTCTTGAAAAACTTTAATAACTCAGGCCCATTGTGTGCCTGAAACCTGTCTATGCCTTAAACATTTGTCAGCAATGTGGATACTACCCTGCCACAGTATGTACACGTTTCCTATTAAAGGCTCCCAATTCATCATTTAGTTAGTAGCTGAAACTAATCAGAAAGATGAGTAGTGCTAGAAACCCAGTAAGGTCATTTAAACACAAGCTTTTAATCAAAACTGTTTTCCGGAATTCTAAAGGGGTCTTTTTATAAATGTTTTCACCCAACTTTTCCCCAAAATTTACACATTTTTCTATTGGATTTAATTAGAATCTTTTACAGCATTTAACCACTGCCTCCTCTGTTTTTACTACAGGTCCATCCAGACCATCCCTAACCTATTGGAGAATGATTCCTATGCAATCAATCCAACTTTTCTCACTACAAATACCAACATTGAAAGTGTTGTACTGTGTCTCTGCAACAAATCTCCCCTGAGGAAGACTATTCGGTGAAATAGGTTGGGACCTAAGACCAAAATTATCTGTCTATATTTGGGTTATGGACTAAGGCTGCGTACACACGTGCAATAATTATCGTTGGAAACGAACAACAAACGACTGATCGTCTGATAATCGTTAACAAAAAAAGTGCACAACGTCTGGCCAATGACGCCAATGAAGGAGGATTGATGCTGTTAACTACCGTATTTTTCGGACCATTAGACGCTCCGGACTATAGGACGCACCAGGTTTTCCGCACGGGAAAACAAGAAAAAATGCCCCTGTACCTCTGCATTCGGACCATAAGACGCACCCTGATTTTCCCCCCACTTTAGGAGGAAAAAAAGTGCGTCTTATGGTCTGAAAAATACGGTAATGACTGTCCCGGCGGATCTGATTGGGCGACGATCGTTCGCAATTTATTGTGTGTACGGTCGTTCAGTGATCGTGGATGGTTCTGCAGTACACTTTACATGTTCGTTCCTGTTCAAAATAATTGTGCATAATCATTGATCGGTCATTAGTCGTACCTTTTCAAAATGAAGGAATTTAATCGGTTAGTAATTACTTTAATTACTATATCCACGGCTCGCCGTAGATTATTGTGGTGGTCAGTTGGAAGAATGTCCCTTATCTTGAGGACCACTGGGAATAATGTCACTCTAAAGCTGCATACACACTTAGTGACACTCCAATGACAATATTAGTCATTGGAAAGGATCTTTCACGATCCTTTCCTACGACTAGCACTGCACGATGCATGAACGAGTACTGTACATAAAGCACCGTTCTGCTATATGGAGAGGGGAGGGGGAGAACGACTGAGCGGCACCCTGCTGCACGCTCTCCCCCTTCCCTTGCATTAGGATCGTTAGTCGTCCATCGTCCGTAGATCTTCCAGGACGGCCATTCGGATGATGGAAGACTGGCGCTGTACACAAGCCAGATTCTCGACCGATATCGGCCCTGAGCCAATATCAGGCGAGATCCGTTGGACGTGTGTATGTAGTGTAACAGAGAGCCAAAAAGATAATTGGTTTCACTTAAACTGACCTGAGAAACACAAATTGCTCATTGATCAAAGAACCCCTAACAACCTCTGGAGGATTCCTGGTTGAGAATCACTGTATGAATAAATTGTTCTGTTTATTTACCTTTGCCTAAAAACCCACTTCATCTTTGGGCTCAGTGAAAAATGAGGTATGGTATCAAGTTAAATTTTAATTGAATACTAAAAACATTTTTTTTCTGTGGTAGTTTAGAAGGACACAAAGAATAATGATAAAGAACTAAAGGCAAAGTTCTACTCACACCACTTTAATAAATCACCAGTCTGAACAACATAAAAAAGCAAGAATATCCAAAAATCCTTTGGTGCTTCTCATCCCTCAAAAAGTAGGATAATGCATTTATCCAACAATCAGAAGCTACACATGACAGCACTCTATTAAGTTTATAGAAACAAACTTATGACATATTAACATATTTAAGACAAAGAGGAATGTGTACAGTGTTTAAACCCTTGGCAACCGATAACAATTTATATAACATTGTTTTGACAGATGTCAGCTGATGAACAGTAAAGCCAGGTATTGCATAGTATTTTATTGTACTTTTTGTTTGCTCTTTCATGACAAACATTGTAAAATAATATTGGAAAATGGTTATACAAAGTATCTTATTGTATGAGCCCACCTTATGCCACAATGCTACCTGATACCAGTCACTTGAGCTTGGGGTAAACATATCTCTTTGCACCATGAACTATTTTCCAACATGGCTTTTTTTCTACTCTCAAAAAGACTTGAAGAACCAAATATCAAATAATCTGTAAAATATTTTTATATATTACCTAAAATAAGGTTCTCTCCTCGCTAAAACCTTCTTGTCTATTGAATTTTTTAGGACCATTCTGAATATTGTTAAGGTGTGTTTGCCCTTTACTGGGAGTTATGAGTTCTGATAAATAATGTTTACCTAGTTTGGGATGATTCTTCCTAGATTGTTTCATACAATTATAGGATTAGTTGTGAAATAAAGAAAGGAAAGCTGTTCTTTTTTGGCAAAAATACAACTGTAATAATGTGACTTTCAAAATGGCAGATAATACAGTGCAGTATTTGTGGTGTATGGTCATGCCCATTCCATTATCACGGGACATACCGACCAGTAACTATACAATGAAGATCCCCGACTAGGTAACGCTAATAAAAGGTCAATATTATTTGTCACTTGACCTGGCGTGTTTCACCTAGCAGCTTCCCCATACAATTATATCTTTAAGTCCCCATTTAGACTTGCAGTTAGCCTCTCCCAGGCATCCCTATTTAACAACTATGGGTTTTTAGTGTCAACTGCAGCATCTGACAACCACTTCGTTATGTGGTTAAGGGGGAGTGCATTGCGACTGTTCCTCCAGAAGAGGAAAAATGATTGAGCAACCAGAGAAAACCTGTCACTGCCAGGAACCATTCCATTACTCACCACAGACACATGCACAAAAAGGTTCCCAGCTGCTCCCATTCATTTAATTATGAGCAGTTAGGAGTGTGGTTGAGCCTGTGATAGAACACTGTGGTCAACCACAAGTTTGTAATGCCAGTCCAACTGTAGTTTAAGTTTTCGGTTTAGGTTTGGCATTGGCCAATGTTGACCATTAGCCTCTGTTCGGCTAAACATTGTTTGAATCAAACATAGGCAAGTGCCAGCGGCACTAGAAGAATTGCATTTTACATTTAACGGTAAAATACCACCCCTCTCCTATACTGTGACCTAAGTACTGTATCTCTGAGCAAGCAGCACAGATAAAAGCACCAGGTTGCTTTAAACTTACCTTCCAGGGGCAGCTCTAGTTGTGACAGTCTGCTTGTGCATAGCCATTGTCAGCCCAGTGTTCCATAATATTATGCTACCTGAAAGGTAATAAAACTAGCGGGCTAGTGTTAAGAAATAGGTTTTTGGTAGGTTAGCTTCTGGTTAAAACCCCAACTTGAGAACAACAGAGGAATTGAGCTGAACAGAGTAGATGGGCTTCTTACAGACCAGGTGAAGTGGTTACTGTACAAATATCTCCAGCATTAAACCTTACTAACCAGTAAAAAATCCAATCTGGTTTTATTTCTAATTATGAACAGTCTCGATTTGATAATGCAGAAGAACTTTGACGCAGAATAACTTTTCAATTGTATTTAAATGTCTTATCTGGTTTTATTTTCAATAGGAATAGGTTCTCTCCTCACCTCTGTGTCCTCCTTACAACCTTGTAGCCAATTGAATATTGTTCTTACAGATCCTAAAATGTTGTAAATCCCTGACCCTTGATAAAACCCCATACCTAGTCATTATTTTCAAAAATAGGTTATAGATTATGGAAGAGTTTGCCTTCCCGCTCTTTCAATTTGCAATAGTCAGTATGTAGCCACTATAAATTGCCCCTATAAAAATAATATATGGATATTTAGAAAAAACGAAAGAGAGAGGCTTCAAGGCTGCTTTTCATGTGTTATATTTCAAAAGGATTGTTAGAAGTGATATTATACAACAAAGTATAGATATGTATATCCATCTCCTATTGTATAATCATGAGATGGAAACATAGATTGTCTTTTCTAGGTAACAATAAAAGCGTATAGCATAAATAATAAGTAAAATGTCCCGTTACCCAACGTGTTTCACCTATTAGGGCTTCCTCATAGTACATAATATGT
>NC_092859.1:17260672-17300286 GCF_032062135.1 Pyxicephalus adspersus
TATATATATATATATATATATATATATATATATACACAAAACAAATATACAAAATTTATCCATCATATATAACTGCAAATTAATTACTCTCTAATTAACACTCACAAACTTCACAACAATCATACAGAAATCATTCAAACAATATTAGTCTATTACAAATAAATAATCCACATTCATAACAACTATTACCATTACTTTTATTCATAATCACTTATCGGTTAATAGTGTATGATAGTTTATGTATATGATAATGTTTATTGGTTTATTCTGATAAATATGTGATTTTATATCTTATGTTTCAAATACCCATTTATGTCCTGTGTATTTTGGTTTATAGTACTATGTTATTGATTGCACTCCAATACAGTTTTTTTTAACCACTAGAGTTTATAGGTCCGCTTTATACCCCTGAGGAAGCCCTAATAGGAGAAACGCGTCGGGTAACGGAACGTTTTACCGATTATTTACACTATACGCTAATATTATTACCTAGAATAGGCAATCTATGTTTAGTCCTGCAGTTTCCATCCCATGATTATACAATGGGTGATGGATATACATATCTATAGTTTGTTGTATATTATCACTTGTAACAATCCTTTTGAAACATACCATTTGAAAAACAGCCTTGAAGCTTTCCTTTTTCCTAAATATACAAAAATAGGTTCTCAGAAAAAAAGTCAACTGTTATGCAGCACTAAATTTAAAGCTAGTGTAAATGGCAAAGCTGTTCACCTGTTACATGTGTAACATCAGTAAAGGAAAAGACATTAAATAATTGATGTTGAAAAGTAAGTTTAACAATGACACCATCTCAACGTTACAGTAGGTGTGGTTGTATATTCACACTGAACGCACAGAAGAAGAAGGTGTGGAAATGAGAAGTCCAACATCTCTACAGGACAGGTAGATGAAACAGGTGCTAAGAAGTGCAGATAGTGGAGGTAAGACCACTGGAATATACTTTTCTCTCTCTCACTATATTTATATATATATGTTTTTATATATTTGAAATATAATTGCTCATTAGCACACTCAAGGCTTCAGAGGTGGCTGACTTCCGAAAGATTTATAGAGCAGGAATATAATTGTATGTAATGTGGTGGAGATGAATTCTGGAACTAGCACCACTTCTGGTTCTTCAGTGGCTTGGTTGCTTCATCTGGTTACTGGAAACTGAATAAACTTGCAGTCGAATTAGCTTATCTTTCTTTGAGCATGATCCTACTCCTGCAACACAATTGTTTCTCCTTCGTCTATTCTTCACTTATGCCACCTCAAATGTAGGAACGTACACAGCTGGAAAAAAACTTGTTAAAAACAAAACAGATTTGTATTGATGTGATTCCTTTAAATCTGCTTGGAGTTCAGCACTAGGATTGGGGTTCCAGTAGAATTAGGGAGAGGGTTAATGTTACATGCTAGTGTTGGATATAAACTTTCATTCTTACATTTCAGGGAAAGTTTAGGTTCGATAACAATAAGAAAGTAAGATACATTCTGGACACAAATGGTACATAGATATATATGTGCATACAGTATATAGCACATACATATTACGGGCACGCAGTATACAAAATCAGAGAACACAAAGGCTGACCACACACATATATATGACACATCACACAAAGCATAATCAGAGAACACACAGACACAATTTACATAAACTGAGCATTGACAGGGAGCATGCACAGGATAAATCCAAAGAGAATAAAATCAGAGCAAGCTATTGTCACCTGAAAAGCTTGGAAAGCACCCACAGCCCCTCTGAATGTTATTTGGATTTGAATGTAACTTGTTGTCACTTAAAGCAGAACTAAACATAAAAAAATGGTGATTTGGCAGTTTATTTTTATTGCAGAAAGGGTGGGTGATGTCTCTCCTGCAATAAAAGAACAGTACCTGCCTCACCTCTATAATGTACACAGAGCTATGCATGTGCGGCTCAATGTACAATCCCAGCATAGCTGGCTGCCAATAATAAATAAACTCCCAATTGTATCCTAAAAACCCCAAACCTGGAAGAGGACCGGGTGAAGATGTCGGTGCCGGAGATGGAGTGAGGACAGGTGAAAATATTTGAATAGGCTGGTAAGTTTATATTATTGCAGAAGGGATATCACCTGTCCCTTCTGTATTAAAGACACTACCTGCTTCCAATTCATTTTACTTTTAAGTTTAGTTCTGGTTTAAGAGATGGCAAACTTTAAAGCTTGTTTTTTTTTTGGTTTCTTTTACTTATTTATTTTTTTTATTTTTGGTATATCTTTAAGAAATCACAATCACAAAATAGTGTACTGCTTGGAGTCGCTTTATAAATCAGTAAATTTCATATTCACCAAACATCTACTGGTGAAGAACCTTCAGTGTCCCTGTAATTTCACTGGTGGTGATTGATCTTTTACATGATTAGTAAATGTCAGATTTACTGCTTAATAAACAAACCCCTTAGGCTGCATATACACATGCAATAATTGTTGTTGGAAAGGATCTTTCATGATCTTTCCTTTCCAACGACTAAGCATGCAACACTATGCATGAAACACCATTCTGCCCTATGGAGAGGGAAGGGGGAGAATGACGGAGTGCCATCTTGCTCTTCCCCTTCACTTCCATTACAAACATTCGTCGTCCATCGTCCGTGGATCCGCCAGGACGGTCGTTCGGACGATGGACGATGAGTGATGAACACATGCCAGATTCTCGTCCAATATCGGCCCTTAAGCCGATTATCGGACGAGAACCATTGGACGTGTGTACCTAGCCTTGGGGTCAGTAGGATTTCCAAGTTATGGCCAGATACTAATCAAAGTTTGCACCTTTTTCCATTGTTTATGTATATTTGAGTCTGTAATTAGCACATCATTTGTGTGTTGACAGAGGTTTAAAATCTTTTGCAATTAAACAATTTTTTCTGCCTTTCTGTCTTGACCAGCATGTCAGAATCATTGTTTGATAAAAAGCAATCTAATAAATTCATTGTTTCTTTGATGTCATTTTTCCCAAGAAATGTCTCCCCACAATTCTTATAGTTCATTATTTACTTCGCATGAACACCTTTTGGTATGAGCTCTTTCTCCAACAAAACCATTGGAAAGAAATACTCATCAAAAGAAGTTGCTCTGATCATGCTGATAATGATGTAATGTGAAGATAAAGATGTAATGTGAAGATAACCTAAGAGAGGTGATGTAAAATACAAAGGTTTGGGAGTATAGAAGATGATAACAAAAGCCAATAACCATTGCATTTGTTGTGTCAGTTTTGCTTTTTCCTTAGGCTTTTTTTTTTTTTTTTTTGACAAATAAAAACATGAAGTTGGAAAAGCAACATAAAGAGAAAACACACAAGTTATTTTTGGCTGATTATTTTGTGTATTTTACTGTTATATGTTAATCAACCTAAAATAAATGTGCAATATGCCAAATGCATAAAAATATAAAATAAAAACTTGCAGTTTTTGAGATTTTTATCCCATCTATTGTTTAAAACACTTAAAGTAACAACAAAGCCCACCCCAAAGTAAGAAATATGGCATTCATTAAAACATTCCCCGATGGAGAATCAATTGCTGCTATTGAAACACATGGACCTGGAATTTTTTGCCAGTTGATGTTTCAGTAAATGCAAGTTTGAGAAAAGTAAATGCAACTTTAGAAAAAAAATATATATGGTATAGGGATAGGGAGGGGGTGCTTGGCAATTTATTTGGATTGCTGTAACTTGCCTAGAAGCCATCCAAAGGAATAAAAAGGCAAAGAAAAAAATTGCCTTCTTTTGAGATCAATGCAATCAAATGGCATTTATATCATAATGATAAATATATCATAGACAACCCTTTTATATAAAGTAAAAACAGCATTATTTTTTTTCACTGAAACACCCTTTTCTGTCTGGATCGCGGTGGGAGTGCAGAACCTCCTCGAATACCTACGTCACGCATCCTATGAGGCTCTGGGGCATTTTCCTACATTCAGGGGTAAGAGATGCCCATCTCACGTATGCGCAGGAAAGTCGGCACTCTTTTTTTGGCCTTCACAACAGGCTACCCTACGCCTGTCCATCATCATCATCATCTTTATAGCATCATTCTGGTTCTTGCTTACGTTGATGGATCTTGCACGCGCAGGCATGATATCAGGTGACGTATCTTCCTGAAATCGTAAATAAAAGAGTACCAAGCTCACTGCTTATGCATAAGATTAGTCCTTTTTTACATTTGAGGAAAGCCCCTATGATGCATGCGCAGAATGAGCGACACACAGCCTCCCCGGATATCTAATGCAAGTACCTGAGGAGGCTGAAGGTTTCCCTTTCAGTCTTTACTGCCATGGCAGTAAGGACAGAGGGGTAGAGGACCTCCCCAAAAAAATTAAACATAACACACATTTTTTCTATTATGTAAAATCTATAGCCACCCTTTAAAATAATGTTTAAAATGTTATCGTAGGTCTGCTTTAGTCTGGCAAATGTTGACAGATCTCCTTTTTATATTATTGCACAAAAGTAAATAAATTAAATACTTTAAATCCAAACACAAAATAATACAATAGAGAAACCGGATGGTCTTGTTTCCCAACATTATATTGCTTGGACTTAAACCAAACACTCATTCCTCCCTTTATTAACTGGGTTTTGTTAATTATGCTCAGAAAGATGTTATTATGTCATCCATGGGATTTTGAAAGTAGGTTATGTTACTAGGATTGTGTTCGAAATGTGAACTTTACCTCCTGAATGGTTTTTGTATAATATATTACTTTTCTTCCATGTTGCCAACCAGGGCTTCTAACCCCTTTTGTTATGTAAAAATAAAACTCATTACATACCTAGTGATGTTGGCATTGAGACTTTGGTGCTTCTCTATACAATGTAGGCAGATCATGACTGGTGGTAAGGGGCAGTAGGGTGCTTTCTATACCTTCCTGAAATCACCAACACTCTACTTCAGTATTCATCTCAAGAGCCCTCATCAGTGTGTTTGTTCTTCGACAGAGATATCCAAATATTGAAATGTGTTTTTAGGGGTCTGAGGGCAGACTGTATTTGCATTTAAATTTCCCTAGATAATGCCGTCTTGTAAATACAGAGAAAACATTTTTGTGGTGTCCTTGTAGTACCACACAGAGAAAGGCTTGATTATATGGTATTCCAAAGTTCTTACAAAAATGTCATATCATATCATCACTTGTATGCTGCTGGAAAGGCTGCCTCCTGGTCGACCATTATATCACCACAAACTTACCGTATATAAATACCGTATGTAATGTATAGCAGGACCCATCCCCACTGCATTAATATAATACAGTTGGTGAAAGGGTCATACAAGTGATTTATTAAAAAGTTTGTATTTTAAATTGACCATTCTGTTATAAAAAAATGTTGTATATGTTTTGAAATACTATATAATCAAGCCTAAAAAAACCCTTTCTTTCTTTCTTTCTTTCTGTCTTTCTTTTGTTCTTTCTTTTTATTATTATTATTAATAAACAGGACTTATATAGCGCCAACATAATATGGAGCGCTGTACATTAAATAGGGGTTGCAAACGACTGACTAAGACACAGGAGGAGGAGAGGACCCTGCCCCAAAGAGCTTACAATCTAGTAGGTGGGGGAATTTCACACACAATAGGGGGGGAGATATGTAGTGTGGGAAGTAGTGATGGTTTCAAAAGACAGAAGAAGATGGGTAGGCAAGTTTGAAAAAATGGGTTTTGAGCGCTCTTTTAAATGAGCAGAAAGTAGAAGAAAGCCGGATAGGACGAGGAAGACCATTCCAGAAAGTCGGGGCAGCTCTAGAGAGGTCTTGTATCCGTGCATGTGATGAGGTTATGAGTGAGGAAGTCAGTAGTAGGTCATATTTCTTTCTTTCTTTGGTACTACAAGTACAACACAAAAATGTTTTCTCTGTATATATAATTAGGGGTCAGCTGTAAAACTAAGGATTATTCACCAATTACACTATAATCATCTAAACAATTGTGCCCTCTTGTAAAGCTCAACCGCCATGATTAAAAGAACCAAAATCAATGAATGAAAGAGACTGATCAAGGACTGTAATGATGGAGCAGGAAGGGCTAGATATTGCTGGATGTCTTCTAGCCAGGAAGAAAAACAGTATAAGAAGCTCACAGGCTACAATGGACCTGATTTAATAAAGCTCTCCAAGTCTGGAGAAAATCAATTATCATGGGAGAACCTGAGTGATCAAGCAAACCTGTAATGGATCTGGTCCAGGACTGAAAACATTGGTCAACTAATACCAATGATTTTTTAATAAATCAATTCCAGGTTTGCTGTATCACCCAGATTTTCCCATGGTAATCTATCTTCTCCAGTCTTGGAGAGCTTCAACAAATCAGGCCCAGTGGGTTTAACTTAGATCTAAATAGAGAAGAATAATGCATCCACCACATCAGGCATTGTATGTATTGAATGTTTGTTCTTGGGGTTAGATATATTTTAACCTCCCTGGCGGTATTCCGGAGTGTTGCTCGGGGTGAATTTTCTATATCAAAAGCGGTAATTTTCAGGGAAAATTTCCTACCATGTTCCTACGTTTCAGCGGCGTCCTCCAGCGGTGTCCGACATGTTCTTTCCCTGCTGATGCTGTTGGGGGTGTTAGGCAAGAGGAAGCAGAGTTTCCTATGGGAGGGCGGGACCGTCAGGCGGGTAGACAGGACCGGGTCGGAAATTTAAAATAATGAGGATTTTTAAATGTACAACTATTGCATTTAAATAATCCTCATTATTCATGCCTCCAGAGAAGTTATTGATCCATGGAATCTCAGATATGCACTGCATACAAAACAATTAAAGACTATGTACACACAACATTGCCTGGGATGAACCGTCATGCTCATCTTTGGTGAAAATATGGTGTCTGTATAGCAGACCACTGACATCGTCAATCAATCTGCTCTGTGGGTTGATGAAGGACTGAGCAGAGATGACAGCTTTACTTTCCTATAAAGGAGACCACAGTGGGGTGCTGCTTGCTCATCCCCCCCCATAGAACAGAACAGTGCTGTGTGTACAAAGCTCATTCATTCTCCTCTCTATGGAAATGATCCGAAATCTGTCAGACATTTATACACAACAAACTTTTAATTTATAGATATTTATAACCTAATATATTTGGTTAGTTTTGCTGGAAACTTCAGCATTTGAATGATCATTGTATATTGGAATTCTCAAGAGGTATGTAAAGCAGAATAAGGTGCCCAAAATGTATTCTCAGAGTTGTATATGGAGCTTTAATATGGTACAACAGAATAGCGTTAGAGTGGAACACATTTCTCAGCTTCCAGCCGTGATTCAACACCCTGGCAAATAAAGTGTTTGTTTAGTTTTTTTTTGCTTTTTTTGACATGGAGCATTGTGCAATGCTGGGAAATTCCATTAAATCAACCATCAACTCTGACATCAGCATTTAGTGGACTTATACTGAACTGCTGACATTTCAGGTTTCAGCTTTGTTCTCTCTCCTTCGGTATTTTGCCGTCATTCTTCTCATTGATGGACCAATAGAGGGTGATTACACTCTTCTCTAATCCTGAGGAGCACTCGATCGGAGCAGTGATTATTCCGCCCTAAATTGTCTATCCTGCAGCATGAGCACTAATTGATCTCAAGTCCTGAAATTAGAACTGGGAAAGGAAATCAGTCCATTGAGATAACAGCCTGATTTACTAAAGCTCTCCAAGGCTGGGGAGATACACTTTCATCAGTGAAGCTGAGTGATCCAGCAAACCTGGTGTGTGAGACAGCTCAGAATGGTGGACAAGCTTAATAGAATTATTTTAGGATTTACAGAACAAAGTGCTTTCAATTATATTTTTAAGGGAGAAAGAAAATTAATTGCCCCATCCCTCTTTTTTTTTACTACTCTACAATTAAACATAAGGGTAAAAGCCCCAAAACAACTATCTGGATCAAATAACTACTATCTATAAATTGACAGAATGATTGGTTGTTAAGGACACCTTAAAAAATGCAGACCATTCATTTCACCAATTTAAATGGTCAATGAGATTTAGGGAATATGATTTTAATACAAATCACAATGAAAGTGCATGCATTTGAAACTGATTAAACACTATACTTGTAAAGATTGTTAGGCTCTGTTTTCGGTGAATGCAATTTGCATAAAATCCAATATTCTGTATCTTATTGACTATCTCTGTTCAACAAATGTCTTCCCATCAGACTCTTTCGGGGTTTATTTATAAAGCAGTGATACTGACATTTACTGAAACATTCTCTGGTGCGGAATCTTCCAGGTCCATGTGTTTCATTTGTAGTAATTGATTCTCCACCAGGCAATGTTTCAGTAAATGTAAATTCAGTAAATAAACCCCCCCATGTACATTTATCATATTTTAGGGATATTAGAGAAACCCTTACAGATCAAAGCTGCTGGAAACCCCCTATCTTAGATGTGATGTCAGAAGCCCCAGTAGACTTAAAGCGGGAGGCTCACATGACACTCTGCTGAAGTTTCTCAACCAGGGTTCCTCCAAAGGTTGCTGGGGGTTCCTTGAGCAATGAGCAATTTGTGACTCTTAGGTCAATCACCGGTGACACCAATTATCTGTAAGCATGACATTCTTCCCAATGGCTAGTAATGTAAGAAATATTCTTCCTACTGACCACCACACTAATATACTGTAAGCAGTGAATATAATAATTATAGAACGTGTTCCCCAAAACCTGAAATTTATTTTAAGGGTTCCCTCATGTTAAAGAGGTCGGGAAACACTGCTCTATAGTGTTCTTCGACATACCTCCCTTGACACCAACATAAAAGGTTATCTAGTAAGGTGAATATAAAGGCCAAGGCAGTAATTGGACCCACCCAAAAGAAGGGGGCTATAATATGCAAGAACAGTGGGACCCACACTAGGGATTCTTTTTAAACAAGTCACATTTTCTAACAAGTTTCTAAGGAATTAAAAAGTTGATTTTTAGCACTGGCATAAAAAACAAATGTGGTAGTAGTTATGTCAAGGACAGCAACAAGTTTCAATATATAATTGTCATATTCTGCCAAATCTTAGGACCGACATGATATATATATATATATATATATATATATATATATATATATATATATATATACATAACATCCAGTATATCCAGAAATATGCATGACTTGCTCAAAGTAAAATAAATCCATATCTTTAGTCATTGCAAGGGACATCAATTAGGTACAGTTATGCTGCCTATAAAACCTTAATGTTGTATTCTTTCCTTTAATCTTACATCATGAAACAGAATTAAAAGAGTTAGTACTCCCACATCATTGAGTAAATTATGCTATAAATGTAATTTCCTTGTTGTTAGCAGATTCATTGCAGATTATAAGTATTTTGAGTGTGTTGACTAAAATGTACATGACTAAAATGTAACATGACAGGTCCCAATTTTAGGTATTTATTACATTTATTATTCACAGTAATTGAGACATTTAAAATTGATGTAGATGGTAGATAAGGGCAGCCCTTGTGATTCCATGTGCAAAAGGAAATACAGAACTAATATTAAACAACATATACAACCTGTATGCAGCTACTTTATTTTCATTGAGTGATTCTTGGCTGGGAACATTTATAAATATGGTTGTATTAGAATAGGACATAGGGGGCAGTGATAAAGAAAATCATTTAAAGTATACAGATCACCAGTAAACTTGTCTGTAAAGGTTCTCATTTCTCCAGATCATGGCACATCTAGTAGTAGATAGTCACATTCAACTGGAATTGTTTCTGTATTGTTGAAGACGTTTTGTATTTTGTCCAAGCTGAGAAACATTTTCAGATGAAAGTAACCACTATTGGATATGCAGTACAATGATCTGGATAAATGGGAACCTTCAAAATTGTGGTTGATCACTGGAAATTGTTTCTATATTATTTAGTTATGTGTCATGGATCAGGTTCCTGAGAGTACTAGGACAAAGAAAGGCCAGCCCAAGAGCAAGGCCATGACCATACAATAGGAAAAAGTCAAAATTGACACAGGAAGCAACCATAAATAACACATTTACCCCAACCCGAGCTTCTACAATTTACAATTTCAGACTTGTCCCAGCACAGCCAAGATTTTGCAATAAGATTTTATAATTCTACACTGTATGGGATTATATGTATGGTCATTACTGAGGACCTCATGACTAGTGTTGGTCGAATAGCTCACTATTCGGTTTGACAGCTATTCCATTGAATAGTGAGAAATTCTCTGGGTGATCAAATGCCAAATTCGAACACCATTGAAGTCAATAGTGGGGGAATTCGGTTTTTTTAAGGGTCTTTTAAGGCCTGCAAGAGCAATCAGATTACTCTTGCAGCCCTTTACTAGTTGTATGTGCTGTTGGATAGAGGACTTGTCCCCATTCATCACCTGCAGTGCCTGGACTTTGTAGTGGAACTGCAGAGGTCTGCAGTTCAGTTTCCCACGTGACGTCACAATGGAGCTGAACTGCAGATTACCTCTGCAGTTCCACTACGATCTCTGGGCACTACAGATGATGAATGGGGACAAGTCCCCATTCATCACCTGTAGTGCTCTGTATTTTTGAATAGAGAAACTCTATCCAAGAATGCATAGTAGAAGCACAGCACGGCAAAAGCGATTGCTGTTGCAGCGCTGTACTATGTATTTTTGGATAGAGAAACTCTATCCAAGAATACAGGGCACTACAGGTGATGAATGGGGACAAGTGCCTGGAAATTGTGGTAGAACTGCAGAGGTAATCGGCAGTTCAGTTTCCCACGTGACGTCACGTAGGAAACTGAACTGCAAATTACTTCTGCAGTTCCACTACAATCTCTGGGCACTACAGGCGATGAATGGGGGCTTGTCCTGTATTCTTGGATAGAGCTCTAGTGTATATTGTGCACCATGTACAATATACACTAGAGCTTCTAGCTCACCCTTCAGCCAGTGTGCTGTCTGAGAGGATTTTAAGTTCATCACAAAGTTTAATTGCATAAAGGAGAATTCACCTCTTCCCTAAAAGTGTGGACCAGTTCACTCTCAAATCAGCATTCAATTTCCAGTGGATAATTTTCAATGCATACCTTTACTTTACATGCCATACCACCTTTCCTGGTCTATTGTTGGGGTTCAGCACTGTGAAGGTATCACATAATAATTCCACAGCTTAACCACTGCTGTTATCTACATAGTGTCCAACCACTGTACAGTATCTGTGGCTATTCTATCTCAGATTCTCCAGTGGATTCTGGACACAGCAGATTAATTATTGACCTAAAAACTTATGGAGGATCTCCTATGGAGGAGAACTCTGCAGGGTGCCACTCGCTTGTCCTTCCTCTTCTCCATAGAAAAGAACTGTGCTATGTATACAGGACTCATTCATTCATCTGGTATAGGAAATAATCAGGAAAGATTGTTTCAGTGCCAATCATCTGATGTCCATTGGACATCTGTGCTGAGCTTAATGTTTATTTTAAGATAAAACCATTCTTATCATTTACCCTTATATGGAATTCTAACCAAACTGTTTATATACTGTCCTGTCAATGTTAATATTTGTGGCTATTATCTCTCAGATAATATATTCAAATGTTTATTTTAGGATATACTGGCCTTGTCTGTCTTTATTTGTTGCTTGTTCAACCCTGATGTACTGTCCTGACCTGGGCAGTTTTCAAACATGAAGTGGATCTGTTGTGACTATTACTTTTACTGGCCAATTTACCACTTACCCTTTTAGCCAAATATAGCTATAAAGTAATTTTTTTTATCTGAAGTGAATCAGATTGACATGTTACTGCATGGAGGCATAGTCATATGTAAAATTTACAAAATCAATTACATGTGATACTAGAATAAAATCATGCTAACACCATATTCTGGTATCACATAGAGGTCTATTTAAAAAGCAGTGAACCTGATATTCACTAAGTCCCAGTAGATAATATTGTCTATTCGTTTTATTAGCAGTAAATGTATTGTTAAATATTATGTTGTATTAAAAAGGATTAAGAACAGACAGATAAGTTTGTTTTATTGAAGTATAATTCTTATTTAACAGTTGAAGTCACCCCCTTAAGTGATTCCAGCTCTTGTGATTTGCAAACTTTTACCTAGATTTGCAGAACCCTTGAAGAAGAACATCATGAAAGAAGTACTTAATTTCCCCCCAAAAAAGCCACCTTCACTTCTAGACTCTTTGATCACTTCTCATATATTTTGACCACTGGCCACCTCTACACTTCATACATACATCACACCAAACGTATCCATCACTCACCTTTGCACCTGTTGTCCATTGTTCACGTCTTTACCCCCTGTCACTCGTGAGCCATCCACCCCTCTCCTTAAACTCCTTGCTGTTCAAATGTAAAATTCATTAGAGAATAAAATTAACCTTCTGGCATGTTTAGTACTTTAATATATAATATATTTTATAATATATATTGTAACAATGTAATATTTAAATATTTAAAAATGTTCACAAAGTATAATGAAATGATTAATTAAAGTATATATGTAAGGAACTTACCCATCCTGCTAGCCCGCGGTGTCCCTGGGGGTCCCAGCCACAGAGGGAGACGCCGCCGTAGCAAGCAGCATGGCCTAGGCTGCTGCTCTGCTCGCAGCGTGTCTCTCTCTGCAGGCGGAGGGATCCGTCCTGGCCAATCTACTGTTCAGCCAGGCGGCATCCCTTTGGATGTGGTTACTGAATCTCCTGCTCTCAGCACTCCTTTGCATGTGCAAAGTAGTGCACGTCCTAGGGGTGCTGTAGGAAGAGGTGCGCATGCTACAATGCGTCCCTCTTGTACCCCCCGAGGGCGTGGCACTCGACTTCCTCGCCCCGGGGTGGGACATAGTTAGTTTGAAATCCCTGCGGCCAATCGGCCGCAGGGGATTCAGTGAGTCTCCTATCAGATGGTGCCAGGTGGTGCAAGGTCATTGGTCACTCTGGCCATTTAAGGAGAGCCTGTCCTGTACACCATTGCCCGCTATAAGCCTCTGTGAACACAGTGTGCTTGGGTGCGTCCTTGTGTTGGTTAAGTTTACCTGCTTTTGTCATCTCCATAGTGACCTGGTCTGAAGTTGACTCTGCTTGAACTCTCAGATTGTTACTGACCATTCTGCCTGCTGCCTGCCCTGACCTCGGATTGTTCTTGACCTGTCTTTGCCTTACCCTCTTGTATTTTGCTTGTTTGGACTTAACCCTTGCTGTGCTTTATGACATTGAATAAAGCCTGGTTGAAGGATATCTGGAGTTGGCTGTGGTTTGTGTGCCCAGGCGCATTACAATATATTAGGAAAATGACCTTGAGTGGAACCACAAACTTTGAAGGTGATGCAATACGATACAATACTCTCAGGCACTTAGTTTCAAGCCAAAAATCAGGAACTTAAGGGGAATTTTATGGGAAAGTATTGGTCGATCTCTAACATCTGTCTTTATGTACTGTATGTTGTATTATTAAGCATTCTTCATTTATGTATAAATTAACAATGCAGTAAAACAAAGTAAAACTGTTGTTTCCTGTTGAGAATAAAATATATTATTTTTTTCTTTTTGTTTCCAGATTTATAAGTTTAAAAGGTTGGACTAATAATAGTGATACCTTTGCACCAACTGAACATGAAAAAACTGACTCTTAAAAAGTTCTTTATTTTTTCCATCTGCTTGGTTTTGTGCGCCTTTATTCTACAAGTTAAATGGACCAAATTCTGCAATTTTATTTGTAAGTATGGCTGGCTTTGAAAAAAACTTTGTGCTGGTTTTGTGCAGAAACTTTGTAAAGTTTTCATATTGAGAAGCCCTGATATTATTTCTGCTTCATTCATTAAAAAGATTAAAACATGAAATGCTTACATTATTATCATAAAGTAATGTAGATAAGTAAAAACTGGTTCTGGGTTGTATCAGTTCTGGTTCATTTGTTGTGTTGGAACATTAAAACAATTGTACAGTATTTGTGACTTATAACAAAATATATACTAGCTCACAATCCCCAAATCCTTCGTATGGGAAATAATATTTAAAAAAAAGATAATTTCCAATGTGTTACATTCCCTATATCAGGGGTGTACAAACTTTTTGCAAAAAGGGCCAGATTTGGTGAGGTGAAAATGTGTGGGGGCCGACCACTAACCAGGGTTTGTGTAGGCATGGTCTGTGCGCTCACCAGAATGATGTGAGGGATTCCTTGTGCATGGAGTCCAGTGTCAGTGCGGGCTCTGTGCAGGGCATGTTCTTGGAATCAGAGTGGGCATGGTCCAGGCGGGTCCCACACAGCACACGCCCACTTTAAAGACGTAGGGTATTCCCTGTGATGACAGTGGCTGTGGGCTGGTGGAAATCTAAACACGGGCCGCCATTGGCCCCTGGGCCGGACATTGGACATGCCTGCACTATACCATTCTAAATGTTTTATATTTTGCTAGACGATGCATATTTATTCATTAGGTAATGATAGTGATAGGCAAATTGGAATTAAATTCTTAATAAGGCGTGCAGCCTGGATGGCTAACAAAGGGACAACAGCAATCATGTTGACGCTATATACCTCCTGTTTATTAATTATAATAATAAACATGCCCTTTTCTATACCATACCAACCCACATGTATTTCAACATTAGGAGGTCAGAAAAGCTTCCCCCGTTTGCAAAGTACAATTGTCTCAATCGAAATGGGTCCTTTCAAAAACCTCTAGTTCCCCATGATGGGGGTAATATAGTAAGGGCCATCAAATATCCACCCCCTCTTTGAGAATTTTAAAAAATGCAAAATTTCTTCTAACTGAATTCTAGTAGAACTTCTAAATTCTTTTCAAAGTTTTCAAATATAATCTCTAGCCATAGAAAGTATTGTTATTCCCAACTCTCATACAGGACTGCTAGTGCAAAGTTCAACTACTAGTATATAAATATCACTGTCAGGTCATTTACTAGATCAAATATTGGTGGCCATACATGTACATAAAATGACGTAGTTCCAGCCATGTATCATTCTCTTTTATGTTACCTTTTGTTGGTTGGATGCTTTGACCTTTTTCCTCCTTTCAGCTTTATAGAACATGAAAGCTGGAACTCTTTTTGTTCCGTTGTCATCTTAAATTACTATTCCAAATACAGTTACTATTTTTACTATTTCAATTCTGCTACCCCACCTGTATAACATCGAACAATTTTTTTACTTCTACGATTAAAATTAGAATAAGATTTTTACAGGACAAACAATTTAATTTAGAATGTGTGTTTAGAATGTTCTTTAATTCATCCCTTCAATGTTTGTACAGGTTAATTTATCTCATGTCATGGCTAGTAGTAGTTACCAACATTTAACTAAATGTTATCATGTTGAAGATGTTGCAGTTTATCTTCTTTAAAGCCCAACTAAACCCAAAATGGAACAATGCAATTTTTTTTACTGAGTTATTTTTTGACCACAAGACACAGGGAATATTTGTTTTGATTTTTGGGTTTTATTCAATGCTACACAGCAAATAAAAATAAAGGTAAAGCATATAAAAGGAAACTATATTCTGAATGTAAAAGTTTGAATGCTATGTATTGTAATATTGTTACAACATATTTGTGACTTAAAACCTGGAAAACACTGTTTGCTGGTTTCATGTAAACAGCAGCCGCTGTTGGCATTCCTGATATGCCCAAGGTATGTCATTGATGTTTATTTGGGCATTCCTTATACACCTATTCCTTGCATTTTGGTTATTCACCCAGTCCTGTAAAAAGTGTGTAGCTGACATTGGCACTAGGTTTAGGCATACAACTATCATAGATGCCATTTTACTTTGCAGTTAGGCAGGACTGATGAGTCTTCTTTAAATAAACAAATCCAGTATTGTATTAGTCCTTGGTATGGTCATGTTGATAACAGAGCGGCCGATAAGTTCAAAAAGAAGAATTTATATTTCTCTGCTGTCTTGTTATGGATATGATTTTTATTCAGCCCTCACAACCACAGCTGTCTGAAAGATTTTCCAGTCGGCTGCCTTTTGAAGGACTGAAATGTTTGCTCTAGTCTAAGGGTACTAGGCAAATATCACAATCTTGTAATCTTCAGAAACTGCATTTGTTAGTAGTAAAACTGGGAGTGGACCTCCACCGGTCTCCAAGGATCCCCCACAATATACCAAACCCTCTGCTTAGCTGCCTAAGATCAGAATTGTGATTATATCTGCTGGAGACCGGATTATTATTATTATTACATAGTATTTATATAGCGCCATCATATTAAGCAGCACTGTACAAAGTCCAGTCATGCCACTAGCTGTCCCTCAAAGAAGCTCACAATCTTCTTCACAACAAATGTCCCTATCCCAGTCATATGTCTTCCATACAGTCTAGGGTCAATTTTGGTGGGTAGCCAAATAACCTAACTGCATGTTTTTGTACCCAAGTACCCAAAAAAAACCATACAGACACAGGGAGAACCTGCAAACTCCATGCAGATAGTGTCCTGGCAAAGATTCAAACCTGGAACCAGGAGCTGCAAAGGCCGGAGCACTTACCTCTGATCCACAGTGTTGACCTGATGTGTTGAAGATGAGATTGGGGTATTGGATCTGGGACAGTTGACAGTTATAACGTGTGTTACTGTTGGACCTCAAATACCACATCCACTATCACCATTGGAATCTTCAACCATGTTATAATACTGAACAGCTGCTTCTTCAGAATGAAGCGCCAGAGGCTCTCCTCCCTGGGAAATGTGATGATAAACATCCTGCCCTAAGCTCATTTCACTTTATTATTTCATTAGCATATATGCAGGACTTGTTTAGTAGCAACACATGCTATAACTTGACTGTTACCCTACACTCCTAAACCTAATGCAAGTCATTTAAAAGACCATTGCAGTAAGCAGTATAAGAGTTTTGATTGAACTGCCAATTCACCACATGGATTTAAAAAATAGGTTCTGCACAATATTAAAAAATACAGCACACCACAATGCACAGAATGTTCACATGTGTTCATTGTGGTGCTCTAAAGCACACTGTATATGTATGTTTGGGTGCAATAAAGAATGAAGGTCATAAGAAAGAAGACAATGGTGGCATCCAAAGAAGGAAATGGAGGCAAGTGAGTATCATGGGTTTAGTTTTTGACTGTAAGGGACCCTACAAAACTTGAAAGGATTCATTTGAAATCCATAGCATTCATCTGAGCAACTAACTAAACTGAAGTTGGGCTCTGACTAATAGAGTGCACTAAAATAACAAAAGCACATTTACTTTTTCAGTGTTCTGGTGACAATCAGCTTTTTTCCCAGCAGCTGGCTCCCACAGCAGAAAGATTAAGAGAAAGTCTGCATCAGTCAGCTTACATATATATAAACCTGTGCAAATCTGAGACTAAAAACAAGGGCTGGCTACCAAGTAACATGGAATATAACTGTATCCAAAAACTAGTGATGCGTACTGTAGGTAATCTGCAACAGCATTTCTCCAAAACAAAAAACCCATAATTTAATAAGTACCTATGTATTTACATTTTAAACTGTTTTGCAACCAAAGCATTATTCACCCAAAATGTTCTATTTGAACTTTCACTTTTAATAAGCTAAATACATTCCAGGTGCTCTCTCAGGTAAAGCAGTGATATCCCTGCAGGGGTTTAGAACACCACTGCTTATTCATACCGATAGTTCTGCAATCAACAAAGCTCATACTTTCTGCTGATTGGAAAGCTCTGGCTTTGACTAAGCAAGGGGTTTGTCAAATCCCTGCAGAAAGACCACCCTACAGACAGCAGGAGGTCCTACTCTAATGCTGGCTAAGGACCGGCTTTTCTACACAGATGTTGTTACTTCCTTCAGAAAACCAGCATAAAGTATTTTGCCATAATTCATCTGAAATGCACTCAATATACTCGAGTATAAACTGAGATTTTATTTTCCCTCAAAATGCTTTTAAAAAAATAAACATTTATTTTTATTCACTAAACATTTTTGGTGCAGAACTACCCACTTCATTCTCAATTGCCTAGGCTAGGGATACCTACGTCACACATCCCGTGAGGCTCTTGGTTGCTCCTTCTGCACATGCCCAAGCATCTCGGGCATGCGCGGAAGGATCCCATTCATCAAAAGGAAAGAAATTGGCGATCTCACGCATGTGCAGTGAGATCGGCAAGTTTTTTCCCAATCTACGTCACCCAAACTCAAACAACGTAGGAAGAAGAACACAAAAGAATAAAGGATAATAGAGGATAAGATAGCGGCCCAAGATGGATACCGGAACGATGCGGGTCCCAATTTAAGAAAGAAACCTTCCAACGTATCGACTGCTCTGTGGGATTGAAGATAAGTGGGATTTTTTTTTTTGGATTGACTTCCTCTTTAACTAACTGGCTTTTGTTGCTTTCCTTTTTTCCAACATGCGAGGCCAAATTAAGGTGCTTATATTGCTTTCATTTTAACCTATGTATTGCTTTCACTTAACAATGTAATAATTGTGTAATTATTATGTAATTAGATTTTGGTGCAATTCAGTGGTAAATGTACACTTAGTCCTTTAACCAGCCGACATAGGCTGAGACTGAACAGCTAATGCAAAAAATAATTTATAAAGTTTTCCTAATAGATTTGTCAATTTTTATTATGGTTTGACTAATAAGTTTTATCAATAACAAAAAACATTAAAAAATAAGGTAAATTACTGTATATAATTTCTGATAACTTATATGTTGATGTTGTAGACTCCCCACCCGAAGAGACCTACAAATACCGAAGTTCCATTGTGAAGTCTGTTTGTGAAAGCAATAATCTCACCAACGTTTCCTTTCCATTGGACATCAAAGTTAGTGCACAACTCTATGTGGAACACAGCCATAAATTCATCTATTGTGAAGTTCCAAAGGTGGGCTGTTCCAACTGGAAGAGGATCATTCTTCTACTCAATGACTCACTGGGACTTACCCTAAGTGAGCTCAAGCATTATGAGGTCCATAGCTCACCTTTACTGAGAAAATTAAGCACCTACTCCCTGGCCAAGCAACAAGAGCTTCTCGCCACCTACACCAAAGTGATGATTGTAAGGGATCCTTTGGAGAGGGTGGTTTCGGCATACAGGGACAAGTTCCTACACAATGATGATATTTACTACAGCAAAACTGTAACTGACATCATAAAAAGAAGACTTGAAATTGATGTCAACTCTACGAACAAGATTACCTTTCAAGAATTTGTTCGATTTATTACTATAGAAAACCCAAAATACAGAGACACTCACTGGAAGCCAATGTTTCAGCTGTGCGATCCGTGTAAAATCCAGTATGACATTATCGGAAAGTTTAAAAGCATGAATCAGGATGCTGATTTTGTTTTAAAGACCATTAGAGCACCAAAGGACCTAAAATACCCCACCATGAAACATCATTCAAATGATAGTCGTACAAATAGGGACATCACTAAACAATACTTGGAAACTTTGCCTCCTGACCTGTACAGACAACTTTTGAAAGTTTACAGTGTTGACTTTTCCATGTTTGAGTATAGTTACTATAATAACTTACAATGAGAAACTGAAGCTCAGACTCAGATCAACTATGGGAAATGCACTATATTATTTTTCTGTGTTCCACACAGTATTTATTCATTATTCTCTGATTGGCTACAAGAACATTAAGCCCATTTATTACCACTGTAGTGAAATCATCTTTAATATATATGAATGTGTATGTGTGTGTGTATGTATGTGTATATGTATGTGAATATATATATATATATATATATATATATATATAGAAGAAGATATCTTACATATTAGGATATTTATTAAAAGTGTGTGCATATTTCACCAAAAAATGGGGCCCAGTCTGCAAGGACTGTGCTTCATTATTAAAATACACTTCCTATCTATAAATATACTGTATATCTTTAATAATACTTGAAACTAAATCTGAAGAATCAAGATAAATTCCTTGTTTGATGTATAGTAATGTTATTAATAGGATTCCACAACAAAACTGTGCGTATGTAAATTCAAGGAAACCCATCTTTTCAAACTTGCCTACCGTCCTCTTCTATTTCCTAAACCCTCCATTACCCATCAATCTATCCCCCCCCCTTATTGTGTGCTACTTCCCCCACCTCCTAGATTGTAAGCTCTTCGGGGCAGGGTCCTCTCCTCCTCCTGTGTCACAGCCTGTATCTGTTTGTCATTTACAACCACTATATAATGTACAGCGCCGCCTAAGCTTTATAAAAACTGTTATTAATAATAATAAACAAATAATAGCAATAATATTAAATAAAGAAAAAAAATATTATATTGCTGCTTACCAGATGTGAGGGCTGCATTACTTTTCATTTTCAGTCTATAAATACATCAGAGCTTTAACCATAAGTGGGTTGTGGCACAAAGAACAATGTTTATGGTTTAACAGTATAAGGTTTATGAAAGAAATACATTATAGTGGTAAATCCACAGCACTGGTCAACCAAATTGTGGTTACAATACATTGGTAATTGTAAAAAGGAGAGCTACAAACTAGGAATCGGTTCATTAAGTGGACAACAAACAGGCAATCAAGACGATCCCAAAGCAATACGATCCAGTAACAGTACAGGAGCCCAGTCTTGCTTACCTTTACTTACTTTTATATAGTTATTTATATGTATATGCATGTGTGTATATGTACACTCATGTAACAAAAAAGTACGGTTCTTTAGATATATGCGGTTCTTTAGATATATGCGGTTCTTTAGATATATGAACAATCAAACATAATGTAGCAATGTAGCAATTTCACTGCCTGTTTATGCATTAATGTATTCTATGATAATTACTGCAGTGTGTGTTTTGCCATGTTCCAAGATGGCTGCTGTGCCCTCGGCACTTTGGGGACTGACATAGCCTGGGGCCCGGATTCTTTGGTAAGGCCTTGATAAGGACATGGTCTGGGGAGTGAGAGACTCAGATTCTGTTGCATGCGCAGAGAAAGTAAAACGTCAGACTGTAAGATATGGCACAATCCTCTCGCTGAGACATACTGAAAGGACTTTACCATGTTTACACTGCCGCTGTTTGAAGATTGCAGAGTTTGATGTTACACTGTATTTCATATGTTGGTACTATTCAATACAGAGACTCTTTCTGCTAATACATTGTGCATTATTGTCTACGAGTATACTATTCTCAACTAGGACTGCACTTGTTACTCACAAGACCCAATTGAGTGGAGGCACTGCCCTTATGTTTCCACAGATTAAGTTAAGGCTCCGCTCCAGTTCTTCCATATAGGTTGTGCCACAACACATCTGTAGCCTGGAGAGTAGGTTAGAATAGGGCTACAATAAGATCAATATTTAAACACTGCCTGCAATTAAAATAATGTCAATGCACAATAAATCATTCATTTCAAATTCATTTTAATGATCTAAAGTAAGATGTGGTTTTGTCATGTGAAAATATTAAGTACACCTCTACTTTTACAAACATTGTAAACCATGGAATTAGAATCAGATCTTCCAGATTAGGTGGCAGTTATTACAGCTTCCTTGGAATGTTGTATGTTGCTTTCTGTTGCTATTTCAAATCAATATGTATAGTGTCATCATGCCAACACGAAAATAGCTTTCTAAGGCTGCTGAAAGAAGGTTAAAGATGCCTATGAATTCAACAAAGGGTTTAAATTATTTTCAAATTTTTAAACTGTTTTGTGGTCCACTAAAAGGGTCATTCTTTCCACTTGAATCTTGATTTCTGGACAATGTTTAAATGAAGAATGAAGATCTAATGTTAAGCTATGGTGAAAAAGTCTAAAAGATTATGTTCTTCAAAATTTTCCAAAGACTTATTTTAACCCCCCAGCTAATCTAATTCTGTCCGTATTTTTACACAAAAAGGGGTATAATATTTTGCATGAAAATTTCACCGAAATATGTCCATGATTTATATATGTCCAATATCTGTTTAAACAAGGGTGCATAAAAATACTGAAACCTGTAATATAACTGTACAGTCGCATATATTGGAAAATATATTTATATATATATATATATATATTAAATAAGGATTTCTTTGTACAGTTATTTTGTAACTAATCCAATACAAAATATTTAAATTTCCCGCCTCCCACACGCATTGAGGGACATCAGTGCACTCGCCAGCTGACGATCAGAAGAAGAGGATGCAGCCTGAGGACGGGCACGGACAAGGAGGACGCTGGAGGATGCGATGGGACCAGGTAAGTGGCTTATTTTTATGTTTTTAAGCTATCCTGGCTCAGGGTTACAGCTTTTTGCGTGGTTCTTTTACCCTAAGCCACACTCGGGAATACCGCCAGGGGGGTTAGGTGTTTTTTTACTCGAAAATATCTTGAACTGGAAACCCAGGAAAAACTTTTTTTTAACCTTTAACAGAGAGAAGTACTCCTGTTTTTTATTGTTTTGTTTTTCGATTTTTTCTGTACCTATTTCTGGCATTCCATGTGGAGCATTTCCCTAGCTTAGTGCCCCATGGAAAGTGGTTTCTCCACTAATTGTTAATGCTGGATAAGGATAATGAGGATAAGGGATGCCCAGGTATTAAAACCTTGCAAAAGGTACTAATTTATTGAACGTTGATGGTAGTTTAAGCATAAATTGTGAACAAACATTGTTCATCGATTCGTCCTGTCAGATCAATAAATGAATGCGTTGGCCAACCACGGTACTTTCTTTTGGAGGAGAGAGCATTAGTGTGCCATTTGCCCATCCTGCCCTTTTCCACCCCTATGCTCTCATTCGTTCTCCTATCAATGGAAATGATTGCAATAGTTTTTTTCCAGCAAAATAAATCTGATGGCTGTCTGATATCTGTACAGGGCTTTGGATTCTGCATCTTACAGATGACAAGGGAAGATCAGGAAAGTGTATTTCACAAAGGGAGTGTACACATAAAAAAAATTCACATTCATGTTATTTGTTTAGCTCGGTAACTATTTGGATCAGCGCTGTTTAGTTTTCTGCACACTGTTCGTTCTAAATGCTTGTCATTTTGTTTTCTAAAGAGACATAAATTGTATTTGCTTTGCTAGTTTTCTGTGACCTGCTGTAGTGATTATTTCCCTTCCTGTAAGATTGATTTGCTAACCTTATTATATTTTTAAAGTTTCTTTCTTAACTGGGTGATTTATTATATTTCGGGGTTTGTCATGTTTGCTAAGGTTTTTTTTTCTATACTCCGGTAAACATACTTTCCTTGATCAGGTGTTCCATTTAGAGTTTAACTAACAAGTCCAGTGTTCAGTCTTGTTCTTCCTCCTCTGTAAAGTCAGTTTGTTGTAAACTTTTCAAACTGTGCCAAATTATACCAGCGTAAATATAGTAAAGAATAATTCACGCTATGTGTGTCAAGGTGCAGTAAAATTCCCTCTGCATAGTGTCTGACATGTAAGAACATCAGACATTACATAGAAAGCAATATCTAATGTTTTACCTATATGCAGTGCATTGCACTATTGCACGCATGTATGTTCTTTTTGTGCTCAACAGACAGCAAAACAGCAATGCACACCTGTTAACAAAGCCTAAGACTAAGTTCAGGCTGGCTGTTGTCTACCGGATGGTTAACTGCTCCCAGGCACTCTGTTTCAACCACTATGCACCCAGATGCAGTGGGGTGGAGGTAAGCTTTATTAAGCATTTATGCAACATGTTTGTAAGCAGTTGCGGTGTGGCTGCAGCTTCCTTGCATGAGTCGTCTGCTGTTTAGAACATAACCCTGTGGTGCTGGTGCCACTTCATTCTATTTACAACTTATTTGCCCCTTAACCACAATTTGCAGCAAATTGGCTTTTTGGGGGGTTTATTAAATACAACATTTTGTATATGGAAATCATCAATATAATTCCCATAATATAGCTTAATTTCCCAAACAACATTGTGCATCTTTAAACATCAGCGACACCCCCTTACTGGTTTTAGGTTTTTGTGGGTATTGACCACAACAAAACACCCTTTTGGGTCTGCCCCCTGGAATGATCCTCCAGATCTCCTAGAATGTTCCTTCTTCCTACTACCTCCTTATTTAAATCTTCTGCTCTACTCCTACTTGTCCACCTCCCCAACATGCCCAGTCGTATCTGCTGGGAAGGCAGACTATATTCAGACTATATTTAATTTCCCCCCGGGTACAGGTTCTTCTCATCAGCCACTTTGCATCTTGCTTGCTAATACATTTGGAAATGTTCCAATTCATGTGTATGGCAGTGGTTCAGCACCTGCGATGCATGCATAAAGCTTAAAAAAAAACTGCAACACAACTGAACCACTTTCAAATGCCTTAGAAAAATAAAAGGTTTGAGTTTCTCATAATTATATCAATTATATTCATGACTTTGGGTACTGGTTTCCAAGCACTGAACTGCAAGCATAAAAGCTCAAAAAGAGAGTCCTAGCCACTGAGCAACCATGATTCCCAGACATTCCGCAGGAAAATTAGAAGTAATGTGCAATTTTTTGCTGCATATTGGATATTTATATCTAGGTGAAACTTGTTTTTAGTTTTTGTTAAAAAAGAAAACCAGTTCTCCCCAGGTGCCAAATATATACAAAACAAAATGAGTTGCGGAGTCCTACATACTTTTGTTCTGTTTGCACTGTAGCAACTTGTTCTGTAAACTGATCAGTGTTTTACCAAGAAAAAAAATGCTTGGTAAAGGCAGCCTATTTTCACAACTGTGCAATCACCACTCATTCATTTGCATTTCATTTCCATTATACTAGAATTATTACTGATACCTGAGAACAAGTTGAGTTTTTCTTATGTGTATAGGTTTTTTTTATGTATAAAAGTAATTGGACTACAAAAGGGCCTTTTTATGTACAAGGACAAACCTAGGATAGTTTAAATGCTTCACTAACCCTAAGAAAAAAAAAAGCTTACTGGGTCCTTAAACTTAAACTTAAATGATCTCCTCAACTTTGCATTTTCCATATCTCATTCTACTTTACCAAAATATCAAAATGTCCTGGTTTTTATTCCAGTATTGCTTATTCCTAACTATATAATAATCAAACTTTTCTTTTCACTGTTATTGTTAAGTGAAAGTCAAATGTTTGACACTTTTTAAATACAATATTCTTTCCTGTTTTTAAACATACTTTGGGTAGCTTTATCATTTAACAATTTCAATTGTTTTTTTTTTTAAAGCATCAATCTAATGGCAATTCAGCACTAACATAATCTTGTCACATTGATCTCATAATCTCTGTTGATCTTGAAGTAACTTTGTTAGCCTTATTAAAACATTGTCAATTATCAGGATCACCGGAATTAACCCTGCACTGAATTGTATCATGTAGATGTATTTTTTTCAATCTACTGCTAAACAACAAACTTTTTACTTTCCCCATTTCTAATTGCCCACTCTCTTTGTAGAGATTAATTGCCCACCATCTAACGTAGAGCTTGTTAAAATATCGACCTCAACCCCTGTTTTAGAAACTCTCCTACAAAACGATCCACAACCCCTGATATGGAGTTTCCACTAATATACTTTCATAATCTATTGGCTTTGAGCTTTCCATGAATATCCAACCATAACCCCTGTTATGGAGCCTCCCAAGAATATCTGACCACAACTCTTGACATTAGGAATACCACAAATATGCACCCACAACCCCTGTCATAATGTATTTGCTCAACGAGGAACAGAATTTCTCTTGCCATTATGTAGAATTTTCTCTGCAGGAGATCACAGCGAGAAGTTACGAAAGATCTGTTTTTGGAATATTCAGTCACAATTGGGATTTCCTGCTTTGTGAGGGGCTGTTTCTCAAGAAGTGGGTTGAAGTCAATGTTCTTTGGAGTAAAGCTACGATTTGTCTTGAACAGAGGTGTAGTCATTAAAAAAGAAGAGGGGGCACGGTATAACCTGCCCACCGCCCTGAGCCTGCAATTTCATACGAGATACATAGTCCGTGGCTCTGGCTGGTGCATCCCCCCTCCAGCGAGGTCTTTCTCCTGACTGGCCAGAGCCATGGACCACCAAAGAATTTCTTTGCAAAACTAAAAAAGTGAGGGCACGGCGTTCTGAGCTCATGCTAGTTATCTGCTAATTGTTTTTAAAGTTTTGATCAATTGATGGGTTTATGATGCAATTTTTCCTAGTATTTGGTATACGTAATTGGGGCATTTATACAAAAGTAGTGTTGGGTTTAAAAAATCAGATCTAGGGGTGTAATTTCAAATTATGAGGCCCTCCAGAAAAACTTTCATTGCCCATACCTGTTGTAGTGGGGGACCTTTTCCAGGGGTCATATAAGAAGTGCAACCATGACCTCCATAAAATTAGAAGAGTGGTAGCGGTTTAAAAGTTTATTACTTTTTTCAGTGTTCACTTTTTTCAAAGTACTCTTTTTCAATGCAGTTTCCAAAATGACCTACCTTACTTAAGCTTCCAAAGCTTCTTGAATGTTACTGAACTCGAGAGCTGAACTGTCACAGTAAGAAGAGCACAGAAGTGGAGCACTCAGTGTTGGGGAAAGTAATATGGGAGGGATTTCAGAGAAGCAGCAGCTGCTAAGGAATCCACTGGGGGGACCCCTATCAAAAAAAGAGAGAAGAAGAGGGAATTCGGGCCCTTCTGCAATTGCAAGAACTGCACCCTCAGTAGCTGCACCTGTGATCTCTGCTACAGGATCCTGGATTTCTCTATGTTGAATCCTATGGGATCCATTGAGGAATGATCTGCCTCTTGCTGATCTCTGATAACTGCTCTTTATACTATATCGAAACGCGTCGGGATAAGACCCCACTTTTTGACTCATTACCTATATGCAAGTTTTTGACTTTATAGTCATCAGTACAGTGTGGTTAAATAATATCTCCTACCACCTTATACTGTTATTTTACGCTTATAAACTTTTTTTTAGATTTTTGTATACTAATAAAAATTGTAATTGATTTTACATACCATCATTTCTTTTGTGCCTTTAAAAAAGCCTGCTTTCCCTCTCTCTTTCCTTTTCATTGAGTTTAGTCCAATTCTTGGACGTAAAAGGCTTCGGCACTCAACCAATTCATTGGGAAAATATAATTGTATTAACAAATGTACCGTTAGCAACACTTAACCTCCCTAGCGGTTCATTTCTTTCGGGTTTTATATGTTTAAAAGTGGTACATTGTTTTTCATGAAAATTTACTTTATAGTAAAATATAATAGTATGAGTATAATAAAGTTTGAAACACAAAATCATGTAAAAATACCAAATTGAATAAATTAAAAAATCTATATACTTAAAAAAAAAATGATTTACAATGTACTGCTTTTACACATATAAATTCAATGTATTGCATTCAATACAGGTATTTTGTATTGAATGCAATACAAATGGATTTTGAATTTCCAGCCCCGCCCCACGGGCAACGTACACACGCACCAACGTCACCGGGAGCTCCCCGGTGACTCATCGGAATGCAGAAGCCAGCCTGAAGAAGAGAGAAGAAGACTGAGATTGCGGCGATGGACGACGCGGGAGGCCGGCGGATCAGGTAAGGCTCTATTTACTATTACCTCCCATAGGTTTACATACCCCGACTCAGGGTTACCGCTTTTAGCAACTTCTTTCACACTCGGGGTTACCTCTAGGGAGGTAATGCCCAAGTGTTTTTGCTCTTTATAATAGTTATTCTTGGACAGATGGGAAAAAGTAGCTACAACAGTCAATGCAGAGGTCAGATTGTACCCTAGGTCACAGGGCCCTGCACCAAGGATCTACAGTGTCATCAGGTCCAGAATGGTAACTCATGGAGAAGTGGAAGTTTTATTAATGCCCTCAGCTAGGTTGCCTTGTTAGCAATATAGCTTTTCTCTGGAATGACAGTTGGGCAGGGTATAGCTATAATCTCAAAGGAAGGTTGTTTGTCTACAGGCTTCAGGCTTGTGTTGATGCCATTAGTTTGGCATCAGTTTAACTATTGATGTATATTCTTGAACCTTCAGATATTCTGCATTGCACACCAAAACAGAACTGGACTTGTATGTCACCTTCTGTAGCAACCGAAAAAACCATGTCCTTGGTGAAGGAATCTGCCAAGGTTCTAAAACATTTCTCTGAACTGTGACCTCTGCAATGAAGCATAAATAAAGAATTCTGGATGAGGAGGCTGATGTGCTGGTGACATTTGTTTTACTTGACATGAGCTTGAAATCATATAGAACTAACTGACACCTGCATTTATTGTGAAGTTGACCTCTTTCAAGCAAGCTTTGCATTCCTCTAGACTATAGTATAAGTATACAAAACCTGTTTGAAGCAAACAAAAGCCTATCAACAAAGTCATACCTCAGTAATAAAGTGAAAACAGATTAGATGAGGTAAGACCAACTCATATTAACTCTTTATCAACACATATTATGCTGTGAATACAGATTCCTCCCTGTAATATGGTTTCCAAAATGTCCCTGCTCAGTTCTAGGCTCCAGTTCTTAAGCTTGCAATGTATCTTGATTAGCCTTCTTCACAAAATTACCAATAAGGATCCAAAATTTGTATTGGTCTTAAAACAAAGGTTTCACAAAAAAATGAGGTTATCCCTACAAGAAAGGGTTTAATACCAATTGCACTGCCCACTCTACAGAACTTTCCCATTCCAAACGCAATATGAACTTTAATGATTATGGTGGTCTTCTTAAGCTAAAAAGTATAAGGTACAACAGCAAGACACCTCTAAAAAGAATTCCCCAGCAGTAAAGGAGGTAGGAAAAGGCTTTGGGACTGTGACTGGAAAAATTTTGATGGTTCACGGCTCTGGCCGGCGCTCCCCAGTGGCGCCAGAAGAAGGACCCCATGGGTGGGGGCGCACCGGTTAGAGCTGTGGACCATGTCCCCTGTATGGATCGATGTTTTTTTGGACACAATCCGCAGGTTCTGGCATCATGACATCACTCAGGGGAAAGTTTCTTTCCCTTTGAGTGACACACGGCTCCCCGCGCATGCACAGTCTGGAGCCGATGTGTTCAATAGTCCGTAGGTCCGATAAGGTTGGCGAACACTGGTCTGCAGTCTGTTCTCCCTCAGGAATGCCACCAACTAGAAAACCAAAATTTTGCACACTGATTAGAAAGCAGGCCTGAAGCAAAAAAAAAAAAAAAAAAAATGGGCGGAAGGCCTCATGACAAGGGGGGCAGTAAAAGCGGAACAAGATGGGGTTAAAAGTTTAAGAAAAAGGTGAATGGAAGGTTGGGGCTGAAAGAGCTTTGTGAAAGAATATTGTGTAAAATGTTATTTGTTTAATAAAGGGCTGCTGTGGCCAATTTATTCCAAACATGGTGTTTTGGTTTTTTGTTCACTGTTTTAAGAGGGGGTGGTCTGGTGGTGAATTTATTGGTGCAGCAGGGAAGGTTTTATATGCCATACACTGGTCATGTAACACTTCCTCAGGAGACCCCCATTCTGTTTAATGTTTGACTTCGACTTTTGGCTCAAACTAAGAAATTTGTACCAGATAACAATAATTTCTGTGTTCCAGTAAAATAGTTTTTCAGAGGAGTTTTGCACTACAGACAGTTACATTTGAAGTTATGTTTGAAGTAAAAGTGTATTGGAGTTTGGTTAATCAAGAGATCTGGACTAGTTGAAGCTTGCTAGCTAGTTGTTGTTTGATGGCATTGAAAAAAATTGAGAGAAAAAAAAAACATGGGAGATTAAGACAATTAAAGAGCAAAAGGAATGTGGAATTCAAGGGGCTTCAAGGAACTGGTGATGCTGGACTCAAGGCATATATGACAATATTGTGTCCTGGTGACCTCCGGCAAAGTGAAGGACCACTTTGTCCATCACAAACAGATCACTTAAAGGTTCTGCTGAAGGCACCTTCACCAAACAAGAGGATATCCAGTGTTAGAGATCTCTGGCCAGTGCAGAGTATTTTGCTGCTTCTCCCCTAGAAACCATTGTTGTACTCTGCTTTTATGGTTGTCATTAATAATAGTAAGATGTATTATCACCACACTATTGATTAATCACTTCTGAGTACAAGGAAGTCTAGGGTGTGACAATCCTTTTCATTTATTTGCAAACCATGATCGATCATTTTCATTTATTTAATAACCATGCTTTTGCATAGTTGTACAAGAGAAAATCGTTTTGCGGCCTGCAGAGTAAGTGACATCAGAGGGAGGAATGTTCTGCAGGGCAGAGAGCCATCTGTGGAGCACAGCTAAGAGAGATTTTAGAGAAACATCTTGGTGAGTTCTGGCTGGATTTTGTATGGTGCCTAGAGGACAGGTTTAGAGAAGCCATACCTGATTCTTTGTGGTTCCTTTGTCTGCTTAAAGGCCAGCCCAAGGCAAAAAAATGGCTTCTACTCCCTACAACCCCTCTCATTTTTCCAAAGTGTCTTACCTTACCTTGTGAAGCAAGATATATTTACCTAAATCCCCTTTCCAGGTCCCTTGAACCAGCTGTTTCCACTGTTCCAGCTCCCCTCCTACACCCGTCATAGCCCTTTCCTTCTGTCTGCTTGCACTGACACCCCCTTTTCCTGAATTACCACAGGACCCATTAAAAGAAGGGTCTGCATCACCAATCAGAAAGTAAACGGAATATGAAGGAAAATTGAAAGTGGAGTGTACATGAATAAAAATTTTTTGGCAAGTGAAATGGGTTTTGGTCATTGGTCCAAGTTGGAGTAAAGTACGTATAGTAGGATTGGGGTAACTAACATCCCAAAGATATGGATAACACTTGCTAACAGGCTAGAATGTTTATTTTATGGCTAGGACATAGCCAGTCCCTTCTGCAATTAGAAACCTGTCTGCTCGCAGTTTTTTAATTCTAAGTTTTAGTTTTGCTTTAGTCTTCATTGCTTTACCACAGTACTGTTGTATATCTTCAGATAAAATTAAAAACTCATCTTGCATTTTTTGTAAAGATCATCGGCCAAACATTTTTATTAGCTAACATGCTTACCTCATTTTGGATATTCCACCCTAAAAGTGCCATTTCCAATCTTATAATGATGTCCTATCCACCCCCAAGGACCATAAACCCATATCTGCTGATTTTTATTATGGTGATTGGTCTGCTTGCTGTCCCACTTTATTCTGCTCTGCGATTTCTGTTGATGCCATCACATCAGTGCAAGTTCCCATGGATATTATCTTTGGGATTACATTGGCATGACTCTGTCAGCCCTCCCCGTAATCTTCCCCTCTTTTTTGTAGGTCTTTCCAGCTACTCCCATCAAGACATAAACAGGGTAAAAAAAAAATATTTGCAATAATAAAAATGTTGGCATTGAGGAAAGAGAAAAGGAGCCTTGAACTTATCACCTGCTTCTACTTTAAAGCCTATGAAATGATTCCATTACAGCACACTGGTCCAGGTTTTAGAGTTCACAATAGGACAACTTTTAGGAGAGCTAGCTTAGGTGGACAGGGAAATGTGAACGATGGTATCACATATACGGATGCTGCAATACCAATACTATTATTTGAAATTTGATCGTTTAACTGTTACTCTATTTATACTATCGTCAGCATGGTGCATTGTTAATAAGAAGTTGTGTAATGATTTCACTTTAATGTTATAGGGCATTGGATTTTGAGGGTGTCACCACATTTAGGTAGGAGCTGTACCCACATTCTTTTTAAAGCCGACACCTACGATTTGTTTGTTTACTTTTTTATCTGCCAATGGATGTGTAATTCTGTACAACCCTTTTCATTTAATTATCACGCTCAATTTACACACAATGTAGCCAGAAAGATGATATAGAAATGCTTTGATTTGGCAGTTTGAATTCCTGTTTCAGGTCACACCAGCAAACGAAGGAAAAGTACCAGAGGAGACAAATGTAAGTACACAGACGTAAAACATATCTAAAGACCAATATTTGTTGAGCAGGCAAGTAAGCCCCGGCATCTGTTGGCTGTATAGGGGCTTTTAATTTCTTCATGAAATCAATATCACATCAGCCTTTTCTCACAGATCGCATATTGGCTTTCTTCACATTTAAAATCATTCCATTTATCACTTATGGACACAAAAATGCAGTCTTCTTTTCCATCAAAGTTATTTGGCTCTCCACGATTCCAAAACCTGCAAAAGAAAAATAGGCAATAGATGAAATGATCAGTTCCCATTCTTTTTTAGCAAGGAAGCCAGATTCTTTTTGTTAGCCAACCAAGATGAGCATCTCATTATTATTATTATTGTTATTATTATTATTACAAATATTTAGGTTATGCCACTAAAAAATGAGTTGACAGGCTTAGTGTTTATGGGAAGTTTATAATCATGCCACTATTCCGACAACACATCTAGACATCAGCAAGAGTAGGCAGCCACCTTGAGGGTAATGAAGATATATACAGTACTGTATATCCATTATTGGTCAATGTTCTCAAGTTATACCCACCCACTGGCCAATAACCTCTGTACCATGTAAATACATACACTTGGACCCTGCTCTCCTTACTTTACATACTTGTGACCCCTGCCCCCTAGTAGGTACAGTTTGCCCACACCTACCATTTTTCACACCACTAAATTACTCTCCTTAGGGAACCCTAGATCTTTTACAACCCTAGCAATGCTCTCTTGTGTGGTTCCATTCAAAGTTTTGCAAGAGAGCCCTTTGATTTCTAGTTTTGCCCCTAATTTTCATTATACCATGGTACCACATTCTCGAACCTTGCCACCCTAGGCACTGGCTCGCCCTACAGCCCTGTTCATCTAATAACCTCCTGGGCGGTTCATTTCTGTCCGGATTTATATGTATAAAAGTGGTACATTGTCTTTTATAAAAATGTATTTTACATTGTAGGCCTGTAATTCTTAGGCATAACTCACCCAAATATGTCCAATATTTTTTATATTTAATATTAAACTTTAAATAACAAACACAAAAATCTTTTAAAACAAGGGTGCATAAATAAATCAAAAATACTGAAACCTTTAATATAACTGTACAGTAGCATAATAAATAAATATATATATATATATATATATATATATATATATATATATAATGATTACTTTGTATTGGATTTAATACAGTTATTTTGTATTGAATCCAATACAAAATAATTTGAAATTCCCGACACGCACCATCGTCACCAGGAACTCTCGGGGAACGTCAGCACACTCGCCGGGGAACGAATCTAAGGAAGAGGTGGCGGCCACTGGAGCACGCCGGAGGGACCATGTAAGTCTTTATATTTTATTTTTTTAGCTACCCTGGGCCACATGTTTTTTTATTTTTTTTTACCCCGAGCCACAGTCTGGGTTACCGCTCAGGAGGTTAATGGTGTGATAATTGTTACCCCTCACTCCTGTAAAAAAATGTAGCTGTCTTTATACTGTGCTTGTACTCAGAAATAGTGTCACTTGGGTCAAGTAAAAATGCTTCCAATTTAAAGGGAACTGAATACATTTTTCACTATGTTTGGCATCATGCCTCACAGTATAAAGTTTTCTTAGACAATAACATTTTGTGATTCTGTTCCAAAGTTTTGTACCTGGTGGTTCTATAAGTAACAGCAATTTCAGGTTCCGGGTGTGCACATGCCTTGCAAATAACAGCTATGTTGTGTACAAAACTGCAGCTGGCCATTGGGCTTTGGTCTTGGTTGTTTAATGATCTGCCAGGAAGGATTGGTGAATGATATCAGGAGACTGCTGTACACATACTAGATATTCACCCAGAACAATTTCTACCATTTGTGAGTGTAGTAGAACATTAACTAGAACTAGCATTTACTATATTATACAGAAATAGAAGAATAAACACATGAATTACTTGAAAGATGATGGTAATAGGAGAGTGCCATCAACCCATCGATATTCATTTTCCTTTTCCACATCTGTCATACCAATCCAATATATTTTTTCTGGTGCACCTGTATGCTTTTTAAGGTGCTGGTTTAGGAATGTCTATATAATAAGAGAGATGCCTGTAAATACCCGTATGATAACACACACACTGCTAAATACACAAAGCTTTGCTTGAATTAAATTTATTAACACTTGAGCAGAAACAATTAAATGCAGATATTAACACCTTGTATACATTTATAAATGGCCCATATAGTGAACTTGCTGCAAAATTATTTATAGTAAGTAGTTCTAGCCAGCCATATATAATGGACTAGTAACATAAGTGATAAACCTAGATAATGTTGATCTAGGGAATATAATTACAGGCTTAGGGGATCAAGAAGGAGTGTTCCCCATTAAAACTTGTGTTTTTTGCCTTCCTCTGGATCAACTATGAGTATTAAGTTTAAAATATGCAAGTTTCCTATTTATTAATTTTTACCCAGTGGATGAACTCTATTTATTTATCTATTTAACTCATTATTTTGTGTCTTTTTAAGCTAAAACTGTAATTGTTTTGCTTGGGGAAAAAACAATGTATGCATATGGAAAGGGAAAAGAGAGAAAAGTATAGTTGGAGTTCTGTAGTCCAACAGACTAGTCTGACAACAGACTGTTCCTTTTTTTCTAACATACACTAGAACAAAAAGTCTATTTATAAAACAATTAATCTGACATCTATTTGGGGAAAATATAAATATCTGTGGCACTGGTGTTGATAAATTGAGGGTATAAGGGTAAAATCTGACATTGATCAGAATGGGACGTTTAGCAGACACATGTTTGACCTAATATAGCTACCTGTCCAGACCAAAATTCAAAGCTTTGAGCTATCATGCAATCAAAGTCCTATGGTTCACAAGCTGATTTTGGAATATATGAAACAAAAAGGTGTCATAGAATCAGCCACCCTCACCATGCCCTCTAACCAAATGAAAGTGCTAGGTGATTGTCCCAAGGTTCCCAATCATACTGTGCCAGTGTGCACGTTATTATGTGCACGTTATTGCAAGTAATGTACTGAAGTCTGAAAGCTGATGAAGAACAATGATAAGGTTATGAACCATTTACCTGCTCTTCTTCACTTGTAATTATAACAAGATGGCTTCCCCTGGTAAGGCACATCATTTCAGCTTTGTTCCAATTCAGTTTAAAATCAGAGAAGAAATAGCAATGATCATTATATACCAGCCAACCATTTTCACAGGAAGGTACTGCCAAAAAAAGAGAGGACTTTTGAAAAGGCTGTGATTGCTACGCCCCACAATATATCACAATTCCACTTGGATCTGTAACTCCTAATTGAATGTATACAAATGGCCTGATTTAATAAAGCTCTTCGAGACTGGAGAAGAGAGATTGTCACAGGACGAACCTGGGTGATGAAGCAAACCTGATTGGTCTAGAATTGAAAATATTTGACAACTAATAGCAAATGATTTTTAAGGAGCCCTTCCAGGTTTGCTGGATCACCCATGTTCTCCCATGATATCCTATCTTTTACAGTTTGAGAAGCTTTAATATGAAGGATTTTTTTTTAAAAAAAATCATTTTAATTGGAAACGGTGAGGGTGGAGGGAGTAATTGGTCATGTCTGAGAGTGTCATGGTACTAGTCTGTCTGGCAAACTTATGAATTGCACCAAAGAGGAACAGCGTTCATACCCTTTTTGTGGGCAGAATGTACGCAGGGAGCACATATCCATCTCCGCATGTGTGTTCAATATGGAAATAAAATCCTCTCCTATACCGGGAGGTTGTGGAACACCATCTAATTTCCACCTAATGGTCTGTTGACAATAGGGTATGCATCATGTAACAAAATAAATAATAAATACTCATGAGTTCTGAAATTCTTGTGTTTCTGGACAGAAGTCTTTGCTGAGCTTTGGGTGGGAATTCGTATTTTCTACAAGGTCCACATATTACCAGGTAGTAAGACCTGAAATGTACTGACTGTTTGGAGAACCCAATAACCTGAGTATAGTCTCTAGTATGGTTCAATACATGTTTTCCCATGTAATAAATATTTATTACTAAATATACACATATTGAGTAAGGTGGAGGGTCTGAAAACCTGCTGCATTCAGTTCTGGGTATTGTATAAAACAGGAATGCTAAGCAAAGCCTGAAAAAGTGAAGAGCTTAAAAGTCCACCACCATATGAGAAGACAAAATATTGCATGTGACTATGTAAAAAAAATTGAAAATATACGTACAAGTACCATAGTTACTGACTTACTTGTTGTATTTGCCTGTTGTTCTAGTTTCCTAACTGCAAAGGAAAAAGTCATTTGAGCAAACATAAATAACTGTCCTCTGTTAATAATCTTTACAGCCAATACCAATGAACTTTTTACATAAAGATGTTTGGCATTTTCCATGGCTAGTCATTGAAACAGCTAAATAATATGCCAACTTTGCTATTATGGGTTATACAGGATGCCGTTCCTAAATATTTTTTGGAAAACAAAACCATCTGACTGTCACACTTTTCTGGTTTTGGTGAACCTTAAACAAGTATGCAGTCAGCAAAGCCAGAATGTCCACTTTGGATGCTTGTGGAGTTCTATTAGCTAACAATGTATTAAAGCTACAAGCTAATTTTGACACCCAGGTAAAGAGCAAAATAATAGGCTTATCAAATATCCTACATTTGGTCTTATAACAGGAGGATTTTGTTTTCTAACATCTATAGTGCTGCATACTTAGCCAGTTATAAGCCTTGTTCCTGGAAAGTTGGAAACCCTCTGTGTTGAGTCTAAAGAAGCTATAGGGGAATTAAATTCATCATTTCTAGACCAGCCTTCCTTACCCTTTTACGCCTAAAGAGACCTTTAGATAATTATCAGCTCTTGGGGAACCCCTAGTAAGATTATTTTGTGGGGTTCAATAAAAAATAAGGATTCTTAAATTGATGGCCAGTGGACAACAAATGCCTTTGGTGGTGGTTGGAAGAGCACCAATAGAAATACTTAAAATGTCATTAGAGTCATGCCATTGGCTCTACCAATGGGTGTTGGCCCCATAACTATTCAAGCATCATAAAATGTGAAGTCAATGAAGGACTGTTTGAGGAAACCCTAGAATTTCACACTTCTTTTTAAACTCAAAATATAACATACACATCAGATGAGATATTTAGTTTAAAACCCAACTACAATCTTGTACCTTATTGTTTAATCTTTATAGACAGAACCCTCAGTAACATAAGTAAGTGCATAAGTATGTACCTTTATATGTTTTTTTCCTACACTTATGTACATTATATATTTTGTAAACCATAAATGTGTTCTAGTCCACGAAATAATACACTGGCCAGTCAGACAGTATTTAGCTGGATACTTTAATAGAATGTTACATCTCAAAACAGCACACAAATGAGTATATTTATAAATGTTTTACCCAGATTTAGGATTTCAACCAGCTTTTACCCAAACTTTAAATTTTTAATTGATTAAAAATGAAAAATGTATGAATAATGAGTAGCAATCAATTCACACATTTTCTATTTGAATCCAGGATGCAAAATATGTACATTTTTGGTAAATAATGGCTGAATCTTTGATGATCTGAACCTTTGATCTATTAAATAGGCCACAAGATGAAAATAGTATTATGTAAATGGGTATATAATAAATAATAAGCATGAGTTTAATAACGAAAACTGAGAAAAGAAGAAGGTACAAATTGTAAAAAATAAGCATGAATAAGCAAAAACAAGAGTAAGATATTAACTGACCTTCGTTTTTAAGATCATTCATCTCTTTTATTAGCATTTCTGGGTCTTCAAATACAAAAAGGATATATTAAAACAAATCAAAGACATACATAAAAAATATGTTAGAAATAAAAACAGCATATACCCAATTGCAGCAAATGTACTAATCTTAAGTGAATCTTTCTGCTATGGTCCGCAGGTGAATCTATGCCATAAATGAAGCCCTCTAATCTCAACCCATGTTTGTAAAGAACACATTTTGCAAAAGGCCCTTTTCTATTCAATGTTATTAGAGGTTAGTGGAAGACACAATATATATTTTTAGGATTAAAATATAAATGCTGTGTGTGTCATTATCTGTCTAAGATAAGTAAAATGGTATGTGTGACATTTCTGGATGGCACATGTAATGGTAATATTTCTTCTATCATTATTCCCTATGTAACAACATGATCACCAGCTAGACATGAACAGGAAGGCATAGTACAGGCAGAGCAGGCAACCTGATCGGCATGATTTATATTAATTAACCATATATAGCTCTTAGTGCTGTTGCACTTACACCAGTAGAAGGGGACAAAGAACTAGACAGGAGTAGTGAGGGGCCTGGACACCCAAAAAAGATAAGGTTGGGTCAAGGGGTGTAGTTGTAAAAAAAAGAGGGCCCTACTACACCCCTGGATATGTGTCACTCAAAAGGGGAAGAAACATCATGATGCCACCACCTGCACCACTCTCCCATTGCAGGTTTGAGCCTGCCATGGGAGAGTGGGTGGGTTGTGTAAGGAGAGAGAACCCACCCACCTCCCCTGAGCCTGCAATTCCATATGGGCGATGTGGTCCCCCGATCTGGTCAGTGCGCTCCACCCAGTGGGGTTCTTCTCCTGAGTTCGGGGGGGGGAGGGGGTGGACCAGCCAGAGCTACGTACCACCAAAGAATTGTTTGCAAAATAGGAGTGGGCACGTGTGCCCATTACCAAAAAAATTGAGGGCACGACGTTCCCACCTGTACCAGCCCCACTACACCCCTGGTCGTGTCTTCAGAAGAAAAAAATAGTGTCTGAATAGAGACCTTGAAAAGAGGATTTCCCAAGGCCAAGGAGGAAAAATGGTGTATTAGGCTTTTATGCTGAATGATTTAGAATTTTGGCTAGAGAACTGCTTTAACTCAACTGTTTCAATTGCGTGGATTAAAAGTGGATATTTTGTATACACATTAGAAATACAGTAAAAGCCTGATTTCCACAAGGTCCCAATTTTAGGAAATACATATGTACATACACAATCCTACTTCTAGCAGGGAAATGGCAACAACCCAACTGTTCCACACTGGCAATGTAAGTATGTATGTATGGACACATACTGCAATGAAATAAATACAACAGAATTTCTAGTTCACAGGGCTATAACTTCTTTAAAACCTCAAACCACATACTATTAAACTGGAAGTTATTTTTTAGAGTTACAAAAATTTGATTTCAAGATTAAAAAAAAATTTGCAGAAGCATCTGAATGACAAAAATACAGGCTTACCACTTTTCATCAGACGGGAGACTTCTGTGTTGACCTTATCGTCTGGGTAGGACACAAAGGCAATACAACATATGAGTACATTTATTACAAAAGATACTGAATATAGAGTTTTACGGTGCAACATATCAAGCCATGCTGATCCTCACTGTTCACTTATGAGGCTTGAGCCAAGCAGAATGTCCCCACCTTACATTGGTTTCCTGTTGTGAATGGTATTCCTTCCACAAATACGAGGGGATGCTGAGAAGTTCCTGGATTTGCCCCCTTTCAAATGAAATATTGAGTGTGGGGGCATATGACAGCCTAATATCTTAGTATGTAACTGTGCAAATATCAGGTGTTTGTGATTCCTAAAACTGTTTTTTCTTTTAGTGAGAAGCTGTGATGGCAGAGGCACAAGCAAGTTTCACGTTATTGGAGTTACGGGCCGTCAAGAAGTTTTTGTTTCTCCAGGGAAAGGAAGGACTCTTCTCCCCCAGTGTTTGTGACATCTCAGTGTGAATGTCCTTTGCTGACTTTCCCTGGAGAA
>NC_092859.1:17300813-17312756 GCF_032062135.1 Pyxicephalus adspersus
CCCCAGAGTGATGTTATGATACCAGAACCTGCCCACTTTCCCATTGCAGGTCTGAGCCTGCGATGGGAGAGTGGGTGGGTTGTGTTCTTAGAAACAATTCGCCCACCACCCTGAGCCTGCAATTTTTTACGGGAGACATGGTCCGTGGCTCTGGCCCGTGCAGCCCCCCAACCGGTGGTTCTCCTGACCCCGCGGGTGCCAGACTGGCCAGACTACAAAATAATTCTTTGCCAAATTAGAATGGGCACACAAGCCAATTACCAAAAAAGTGCCTGCCCCACTACACCCCTGCTGCCAACCTCCCTTTTGGTCCTCATGGTCTTCTAGTGACACTGCTAAGGTCACCTGCCAGGAACATTATGACATATTTCCATCAGATAAGTGAAATATTTACTTTGTAGATGGTTTACTTTCCTTTATAGATAGTATAGTTTCAGTATATATCACAATAAGTCATCAGTAATCACTTAATGGCGACATGAATAATTTGTAAGAGATAGTACCTTCTCCATTGACCATAGTGATTGATTTTTCATCAATGAGCACCAAAGTAATGTTGCACTGCTAACTGCTTGACATGTTGGGCTTTATGTTTCATACATCACACAGCTGCACTCTGCACTCCACTAAGTTAAATTATTTAAGAAGTTACCAGTATCTGTGAAAAAAATCTCTTTCCATGTTAAGTGAATTGATAAAAGGTTAAAAATCTGAAGAAAGGAAAATACCACAAATTAGAGAACAGTAGAAAACAGTCTATTGCATAACTTAACCTTACTTGCTGACAGACATTTCACAAGATATGCGGTTTGGTGCAATAGGCAGTTGAAGTCTGTGCTCATCCATAGGCTGCTGACACTGAAATATTGGATGACAATCATTTAAGGCCTATTGGATATCTTGAAGTGGACATCAGGGCAATTTTTCTTTTTTCTTAGTTTTAGGACCAGTGGTTTTGGAATAGAACTTTTGTAAGATTTGTAAAGCTATCTGTCTTGCTAACCAAACACAACAACAAACACAGAGGTAAGTTCAGCAAAGATGCAAATGGCAATAAAATACATTTAGGCCAACCTATACTTTTCCCTGATGAAAAATTAGACTCTTAGAATTAGTACACAAAGGGCAGATTTTCCATCCAAAGGCAGTTGCCACCTGCTGCCTCCCTGGACATGAATTGGTGCCACTTACAGGCCTTTTTTTAAAAGCATTTTGAAGTAACAACAAAAAAATGAAATAAAAAAAGAAATTAAATAAAAAGGAACTGCTTTGCTAGGATTTTGCCACCACTTTAAAATGCCTGCACAGGTTAATTAACCTCTAGTGCCCCGGGGATCATAGTGGAACTGCAGAGTTCATCTGCAGTTCATTTCCCACGGTCATGTGACTGTTGGAACTTTGCGGTCACAGCTGTGACTGCAGGGAATCCACGGGGAACTAGAGGTTAATTAATCTCTGGGGCCCGGGGGATTGCACACTGAGCTGTGACTGCAGGCGATCCCTGGGGCACTAGAGGTTTATAAACCTCTACTGCCCCAGAGATCGCACACTGAGCTCATCAATGAATGCAGCTGTGGCTGCAAGCGTTCAGAAGAATGTGCGATCCCTGGGGCACTGGAGGTTAATTAACCTCTAGTGCCCCGGGGATCTTAGTGAAACTGCAGAGTTCATCTGCAGTTCAGTTCCCACAGTCACGTGACTGAGGGAACTTTGCAGTCACAGCTGTAACTGCAGGGGATCCACGGGGAACTAGAGGTTAATTATTCTCTGGGGCCCGGGGGATTGCATACTGAGCTAATCAATGATTGCAGCTGTGGCTGCAATCATTGAAAAGACTGTGTGGTCCTCGGGGAACTAGAGGTTAATTAACCTCTAGTGCCCCCGGGATCGCAAACAGGCAGATCCCCTCTTCCGATGGTTTCGCAAAATCGGTTCGGGAAAATTTTGCAGAAGTTCGAGGAAATTTTTGTTAGAATGCAGGAGGCATTCTCGCTCATCCCTGGTGGGCACCTGGGAGCACTAACTCTCACTACTGATTGGCCTACATTGTCCACAGAAAAAAATGACAGCCTCAGAATAGAAAGAACAAGAGCAGGGAGAAAGTCTACCGATACAAAAGAAAGAGTTTTTGAACCCTTTTATCATCCATTCTATTAGAACATAAAAAGTTCTAAAAGCGAATAGCAAAAATATTTATTTAATGAAAGTGCCTCTCTCCCTCTGGAAAAGAGAACAAATATTTCATATGCATTGTTGATACTTACAGTAAACAAATGCAAGACTTGTGAAAATCACCAGAATAATGAGCATCCATATTAAGAAAATGACCAAAAACAGTATAAATCGATCAGGAGCTGTAATTGCAAAAAAAAAAACAGAATTGTAAATAAGCTTACAGAATATGAAATACTCCTAATATTGATTTACATTTTTATGAATCCCAGGGGACTCTATAGGGCCATTTACAGTCAACAAGAGTTACACCTGAGCAAGGAATGGTTGATCTTTGGCACAAAGGGTCACAGCACAAAAGAGTGTGCAAGGGAGACGCTTGTTTTAGGGTTATCAGGAGGGTTGGATTTAGGTTTGGGGTTACAGGGAGTTTTATTGCTACTGCTAGCATTCCAATGATGGTTAATGAGAATGTATCAATTTATGAAACATGTCCTAAGTATCCTATGATAAAATAAATGATTATGCTTGTTGGAAGAAGTCACCTTTGGCTGTTGGATTATTCTCCAGCTTCTGTGCTTTGAGATGTTTCATGTTGGCATATTGAATTTCTGAAGAAGAATTCCCTGAAGACAGAAGTACAGACAGAACTTAAACTTCCAGCAATTCAAATACAACCTCCAATTAATATTAATTTTACAGGCCTCTTCCTAATAGCTTGAAGATTAAAGTTTTGCTCAGCTCTGGTCTTTATGGCCTCATAATTTGCTTGCTTCTTATAACTCTTCACAGACTCTTGGAATAAGTGATGGTTAGTACCTAAATGCCACTATTTAATAATCTATCAGAGGAACTGACACTCAAGAATAGAAGTCACTAAGGTATTCGTTTTTTTTTAAATGTAATATTTAAAGAGATGTTCATTTGTTGGTGGGTCATAGATAAGTTGGGTCTGATTTATTAAAGCTCTCCAAGGCTGGAGAGGATGCACTTTCAACAGTGAATCTGGGTGATCCAGCAAACCTGGACTGGATTTCTTCAAAGTCATTTGCTATTTGCTCATAATTTGTTTGAATTCTAGAACAAATCCATTCCAGATCTGCTGGATCACCCAGCTTCACTGTTGAAAGTGTATCCTCTCCAGTCTTGGAGAGCTTTAATAAATCAGGCCCAGTATGTAGAGGGGAAGTAGTAGGTTTGTGAGCTGGTGGTTAATGAAATAATCTGTATTTCCTAGTGCACAGTAACTCCATGGGACATTTCTTATAGTAGTTAACCCCTCATGCACCACAGAGCTGAGATATTGTTATACATCTTCATTTTTAAAATTTAGTTTTTTTTTATATAAAGCAATGAATCTGACATTCAGCAATGATTCACAAATGGAAAATCAATTTCAGTCAATAAAAACATTAATTTAGTTGAATTTGAGATTAACTGTTAAAAAAAAAATAGACCCCTTACTTAAAACAGAACTAAACCTAAAAATTAAAAAATTGGAACCACTCAGGTCCTTTGTCACTGAAGGAACAGGTGATGACCTAACAAAACCAACAAAGTTGTTTCCTCTTGTGCATTGGTTGAGCTACACCTAAGGACTTCAGTGCTTCTGAGTAAGAGGAAGTAAGAACATCAGTGCTTCTATCTTTCTGAAGGATTGGTTGGTCTTTGGTGGGTGTGCAATGGACAAGCTAGTTCTAGGGATATCGGGAGGGTTGGATTTAGGTTTGGGGTTACAGAGCGGGCAAGTTGCAATGCTACTGCTAGAAGTCCAATGTGAATGTTAGCAGCACAGGGTGGTATAATATGATGGATGGAGGTACAGTAAAGGATATTTAAGGAGAATCTTCCCGTTCCTATCTAAAACTGCCTGTCTGATCGCAATTTTTGAACTGTACTCACCTGTTCCCATTCCGTCACAGGCACTGCCATCTTCTTCCTTCTTCTCTTCCATCTTGATTGGCCTGACTGGCATGACTTGACATAACAGGCACGTAGCAGTTCATTCAGTCCTAGCAGCCGTAGGGGAAACCAGAATGCACAGCTCAGTTTTTTTTTTTGACAGCTTAGTATGGCGGTCAGGTAGGTAAGAATGTGTCCATTCATTCATTGGGCTTCCTATCTGATAGACCCTGTAAGCAGCATAACTGAATAGGCATTCATGGCAGGCTGGAAATGCTGCTACTATTTCCAATGAAGCTTTTGAGCATTGCCAGCTTGAAAGGGCAAATGCTTTAATTGATGCCCAAATTGACCTTTCAATTTAAATTTTAAAAAGAACAAGCATTCTAAAAGAAGACTTCATATATTTACCTTTCCGGTGTCCTTTTATCGAAAAGCTTCTGCTGTGACAGCTGTCATTCTCCTACTATACCTTTCAATAACAGGTATACTAATGTCAGTTTGGAGCTCAAATAGCTCAATTTGATTTGGAAAATTCAGATTTTGGATCTGAGTTCTGAACAGCTTTATTGTGATTTAGAATTGACTCTGATCAGAACCATTCAACTACCATTGCTACTCTCCCCTGCACTAGGTGATTAACAAGAACAGGCATTTCGCTCAATGATTAATAAATATTTTGATTGAAAGCACCAAGGTTTTTAGGGAAAAATGTAACTTGATTTGAAGTTTTTATTGAATGCAGGTAGTCCCTGAGTTAAGGGCATCCGACATACAGATGACTCCTGGATACGAACAGAGCTTCCCTGCTTGCTCGTGTGCAGGATGGAGGCTTGATGGGGGGAGGAGAGTGGTTTGGGGGAGGTTGTGGTTGATCTTAAGGACTGAGCTCTTCTGCAACATCTTGTAACTCTTTAATATCCAAGAGAAACTCTGCAGTTATTTCTTTTTGCATATCAAAGCACAGCTTGCTCCAGAAGTTAATATCTAGGCTCCATAAATTTTTTTTTTTTTGCTTTGTTTGTGATTAACTCACAGTGAGGATTTTATACAGTAACTGACACCATGCTGCCTAATAATATGTTGAGACAAACATCTTTCCTAATTGCATTTATTAAAATAATGTACCTGTTCCAACTTACATACAAATTCAACTCAAGAACAAACCTACAGTCCCAACTCGTATGTAACCTGGGAACAACCTGTACAACACTTAATAAAAAACATTTGAATAGTGTACCTTTAGAATAGCAATTATGACCTATACCTAACGTGTAGTAAAAATTTTTCTATTTGCCCTGGACACTGTCAAAAAACATAAAATGGATTGTCAGATAAAAAAAATTGAAAAATGTAGTTTTCACCCAAACAGGAATGATGGGGAAATCTTCTAAAGAAGACACTTGTTCCCCATGAGCATCTACAGCCAAACTTTTCCATTTATTATAAAATAAATACACATCGGTTTAGTAATCAGGGTAGAAATTGATCAATCTCCATTTAAAGTTATCCCAGATCAGCAAAATCTGTATTTTTCTGAACAGGAGTTTAAACAATTATTAAAAAAGTAACCGTAGCATTTCATGGCTATGTTATCAGATTCTTTAGTATATACAAAATATTGAGTATTACTTTTAGTGTGGAACTACTTGTCCTTGTTACAATAAATGTAATTATCAGGAGAAATTTGACATGATCTCTGTTAAAAAGTATACATAATCTTATCTCTAAATTACCTGATTGTGTCTGAAAATCTTCATCTCTCTTCATTGTATAACAGAATTTTATAAGAGGTGCGATGTGGGTCTTGTTTTCTTACACTCTACATGTAAAAGTAAGATGTCTTCACATGTTAAATTTAGATTGTAGGAAGTTATGAAAGGTTTTAGGGAAGTTAGGTAATCAGAAGCAGACAGGAGGCTTATGAAGCAGAATGTATGTTGAGTAAATGGAATTATAAGCAAAGCTAAAAAAAAAAAAATATATATATATATATATATATATATATATATATATATATATATATATATATATAAACAACTATACATACATGTTTAACATAACTTTATAACTCTTTCATTTAAGATTCTATTTTTGAAGAATTTATAGGTAATGGAGATTTGCAAGAAGATGCTTCACAAGGTAGATTGGGCTTTATTGAATAAAAGGTTCTGAAAAAGAAAATTGAAGAGCTAGAGAGTGCTCTGTACTAGAGAAGTATCTTACTGCTAGTATGCATAGTAGGGAATGATGTGTGAATGTTCAGGGTAGGATACAGGGATGAGACCAATGAGTGTCCTAAAACACACAGCCACACAATTCACAATTACATAATGGGAAGTTATTAGAAACTTTACTTATGCCGAGACTGCTGCAGAACTGAGCTTTACTCAGCGGTGTGGTGGGCATGGGTGGGAACGCCGTGCCCTCACTATTTTTGGGAATGGGCACTTGTGCCTAGTCTTATTTTGCAAAAGATTCTTTGGTGGGCTGCAGTTCTGGCCGGTCTACCCCTCCCCATGTAGTCCGGAGAAGGACCTCCGCTGGGGTGGGGCGCACCAGCCAGAGCCGCAGACCATGTCTCTCATATAGAATAGCAGGCTCAGGGCCGTGGACGGGTTGTCTTTCTGAACACAATCTCATCGCAGGCTCAGAGCCTGGGAGAGTGGGTGGGTTGTGGTATTATGACGTCACTTAGTGGTAAGTTTCTTCCCCTTTGTGTCACGCATAGGTGGGCATGTACAGTAGGATGGGCACGTACCGTGCCCCCTTTTCTTTTTTTACAACTACACTCTGGCTTTACTGACTTTACTTACTGAGTGCTAAAGCTCCATAATGTGTGATCAGTGGGCGATCAGTGGCCAATGTCTATGAGGTGGACATGTAGAGTATTCAACATTCGGATATTGTCATGAGAGTACACGACAGCAAAAGAAAATATAAGTATATGATAAATATAGGTATATGAAATACCTAGTAATATGATAAGTATGGAAATGCCAATGTTTTGGCGTGCTCGAGGAGGGATGGAGGAGAAAGACCAGTGTGTGTGTGGCAGGCTTTGGAGATACTATCAACTACATTGTTCAGGGGCCTGCCTGTGTAGGTATTTGTACTGCATAGTTTTGGTAACCTAAATGAAATTGTACAGTCAGATAGCTGCATGTAACATTATGTTTATTTGAAATAGTTATTGGTGGACAGATTATTTGATTTAGTTTTATTAAATTTTAAATTTTCAAAACATTTTATTTTACAAATGTCTAAAATCATTGCACAATGCAATCTACCTTGCATAATTTCTATCCCACCTAATAAAATATTAGTTAACGATCGTAAGATTACAATCATTATGCTTTAGATTTTATATGACTTATTATTATTTTTCTTTCTAGGTAAATTTATGTGTCCTTGCATAAGAATTCTTGTTTCTATTAGGGTATCTTAGTTTAAAAATGAAAAAATAAACACACACAGATGGTTTTTAACCAAATTTTTCACATGCACTATTCAATATTCAAGGAAAGTAAACAATAATTTATTATTAAAATTATTTATTAGAACATATTAATATCCAAGAAACTGAGATATCAATTCAATTAATCAGTTCTAGAAAATAAGACATTCATTGGACACAGTAAGCAGCCTAAGTAAATCACACAAAGGAACACACGCAATAATGATGAAGAAAGTGAAGGGAAATCCAGAATTTTAGAATTGTCCCAGAAGAAGACGTAAGGGAAAATCAAAATTGAAATTTGCCCAACAGTGACGGACAGAAAAAAAACCCTAACAGGTAGTTTTTTACCCTTTCCCACTCTATTTAAAGCCAAACAGATAATAAAAAGAAAAGAAATATAAATCGAAATCAATCACATTGCTATCCACAATTTCATACATAAAAAAAAGCACAAAAAATCCAATTTTATGATATAACATTAGGAATAAAATAGTAATAGATTTTTAATGTATAAATGTGATAAACATAAATTAAATTATTACACATGAAACACTTGAGAACAACAGGCTTTGGGGTATAGAACACCTATATATAATTAGAATTATCCCATTCAGAGCAGCAGTGCCAGCAGAGCGGATGGCTTAGTACCATTACATTTTACAGAATATATTTTTTGAAATCCCTAGAGAAAAGAAACTGCAGAGAGTAACTGAATGATATCATGTCAGTCTCTTCTCACAGATGGCAAAAATGGGTAAATCGCAGCTGTTGTCATTCCATTTTCCTTCAGCAATCAAGTGAACGCAGTCTTCTTTGTTTGCAGTATCATTTGGCTCTCCTTTACGCCAAGAACTGCCAGAAAAAAATGATGAATTACATCACAGGTCATTATATTCTACATTCATTTGCAAGCAACAGTTAGCCACTTAAAAAGTTTAAAAAGTATAGCTGTCAAAAAAATTTTATATAAACTCAAAAACAAATAATATAAAATTGATATCCACTGCAGTTACAGATACAGATGCTACCTTAGATACCTACGTTTCAGTAATCAATAAAAATACCAAGAAAATGAATGTAAAAAAATACATCCACATATTTAAAACATTTTTCTAAAAGAGGAGAAACAAATTTAAATCACATGGGTTCAGTCTACCCACCTTCCTTTTTTACAGCTTAAAAAATGTGTACTTTTAAGTTAGTTATGTTTTAATTTAACCTGGGAGACAGAGATCATCTTGTACAAATAGGTATTTCAGCAGGAGTTGCAGTTTACTAAAACTTATCTGAGGTTAAACAAGTGAAATAACCAGTATCTGAGAAACATTAAAAAAGCCTGGTGTTTGGATTGGAAATATTGAAAAATATAGTATTGTGATCATTCCTTGGCCATTTTCCTTAGGCTTCACATATAAAATAAGGCATCTGAAAGGTGTGCTTAAGTTGCCTATTTTTTGATATCATAAGTAATTTTATAATGCTTTAACACACACTTAATCAGCTTTTCTATTTAAAATAGAAAATCTCTTACTCGTAAAACCCCACACACCAAAAACGAATGGTTTATGAAACTTTCAAAAAAGTTTACTTTTTTAAGCAGAACTAAACCCTGCCCCCGTTCTGAGGCAGGCGTCGGCATCTTATTTCTTGTCTTCCTCCTTTCTATCTTGGACCATCTTGATTGGCTGTGATGGTGTAACTCCTGAGAGATCATTTGGCCCTGGCAATCGCAGGGGAAGCCAGGATAACTTGGTATCAATTGCAGTTCAGCAAATTTTGACAAAGAGACAAGGATCAGGCAGGTATAAATGCTTACTGCAGAAAAGAATGCAGAAATGTCCCTTTTAGCATTAAAGCCATGCCTGATCACAAATTTGCTAAAATAGGAATTATAGGTTCAATCTAGCCACTTTGGTCTCTTTTTGAAGTCTTCCAGGAGGTAAGGACAATGACCGGGGCTGACTCAACATTTTCTGAAGGCCTCCTCCATCACTAAGTGCTGAAACCAATAGGTTTTAATGAAGGCTGGGGTCTGGTGTTATGCTCAGAAGTTTAAACAAAAAAAATCAGAGCTTCTGATACACTGTTCTTTACAAGAGCCTTTAACTGCTTATAGAGCGATCTATTACTGGATGATGCACAATTTACATTTACATTACTATTAGTTCTAGTTGTTTATTAGCTAAAAATGGCCATGTGGCTAAAGCCTAAATAGATGAAAACATCTATTTCCATAAAATACAGTTTTCACCTAGTTATTCACTTTGCAGGCATTCCATGCCTGTGCCAATTTTAGCTTTTTAAGGGGACAAGGTGCATTTTCATGCAGGATCACCGGGTATTAGGTTAATAAAAGCCAAATATGTGCTTCCTAAACATACACTACATTTTCTCTTTTTATAAAACATACTTAGAAATAAATTCCTAAATGTGAACAGTTCTAAAAGGTGTGTGGACTTGTACAATAGAGTTAACCTATCCTAAGTGTATGAGTCCAATCTGCACCAAATTGAAACATTACAGTAAACTTATGACTTACTGGTATGATAACGCAGTGCCATCAACCCAATGAAATGTGTTTTCCTTCTCCCTATCTGTCAACCCAATCCAATAATGTTTCCCAGAACCATGCTTGTCTAAGAAATCCTGTAAGAGAGAAAGAATAAGAGTAAAAATGTGTTCACCACACAGTAAAGTTTTTATCTGCTAGGTAGAACGCTAGGCAGAGATCTGCATTGGCAAGCCCAAAACCAATAACACAAATTAGAAGTCTTGCAACGTCTATACATTCCCTTTTCTAGGGGTTGAACATTCATGCTCATGTAATTGCAACATTTCAAAAACCCAAAAACTCCAAAACCCCTAACATATAGTATACTATATATAGCGATATCAGACACCTATTCTGCAATCTGCATCTACAAACACAATGGATTTTCTTGCACATACAAGCCTATGTAATTAAAGCTTGCTTTAGCGCCATAAAAAATTGGAATAATATAGATTCCATAGTTTCCCAGTGACTCATTAAGCCATCTTCCCACTGCTTTCCAGTAGACTTCCATTGCCACTGAGAAAATTCTCTATACAGCAGTGATTCTCAGTCAGGGTTACATGGAATTCTAGGGTTTCTCCTAGGTTGCTAGGGATTCCTTGAGCAATGACCAATTTGTGCCTCTCAGATCAGGTACCACTGACACCACTGATCTTTTTGGCTATCGTTAGGGGTGACAATCTTCCCAATGGTCAGCAATGAAGAAGCCATTCTTGCTGTGACCACCAGGCCAATGTACAGTAAGCTGTGGATAATGTATTATTGTCAGGGTTCCCCTATAATAAAGTCTGCTATAGAGCGTCTAAAGTTTACTTGGAAAGTGGTAAATAAAAAAAGAAGAATTCTCTGCCCAGCGGGGACCCAGACAGCAATAATAACATGACCTGGGGCAAACTTTTTTCTACTCTTTGTAAAACTAAAACAAGTTCTACCTTTACATATTCTTCTACTTTAACGTAACAAGTTTAAAAGTTGATACAGAACAATGATAATGTATTAAATGACGTACCTGCTCTTTCTGGTTGTTAACTATTACCAGATGACTTTCTCTGTTGAGACACAACATCTCAGCTTTCTCCCATTTGAGTTGAAAGGTAGAGAAGAAATAACAATGTCCTTCAAATTCCAGCCACCCACTCTCACAGGAAGATGCTGGCCAAAAAAATAATATGTAAGTACATCACAACATTAGGAGTAAAAACTACAATTCCAGAAAATTCCAGAACAATCAATTTGATAGCTAAATAAAATTAATAACCAAATCAAGATGAGAGTTGCTAAACATAAAAAAGCACATAAACTATATAAAGATTTTTTATGAAATTACCAGGTTTAAGGTTTAAAGAATTTTAAAACTAACAATAGGATCCATGCACTAGACCTATCTTTTAAATAAGCCCAAGCACTCTCTGCTGACAATGGCTGTTTACAATAAAGGGAAAGGAGAAAAGTATTTATAATGTGTAGGGGACTGCCTTTTTCTGTCTGCTAGCTGAGTTGTAACGTTGTAAATTGCAAATAAAGTTGTTGAAGTGTTTCCTACCCTACCAAGATATAAGGAAATGCAGGAAGTACAGGGGCAGAGATAAGACATGTGCTCGGCCAGGGTAGGTGCCTGCATCCCTTCCAGAACACACTGGCCCTGATTCATCAATAAAATCCACGATCGCTGGAAGCGCGAAAGTACGCGCGACCAGCGAGCGCAGTTTCACGGGGTCCGGAGTCCAGTGCGCTCGTACACTCGCCTCCTCACTGCCAGCCGGATTCCTGGCTTGATAATAATGAGCAATAGGGAGCGCGAATCTGCCAATTAAGGCGATTAGATTTCAGCTGCGCGATTAAGGAGGATCTGTTA
>NC_092859.1:17315059-17317141 GCF_032062135.1 Pyxicephalus adspersus
TGTATATCGGCACCACCAAGCAACGAGGCACAGGTATGTAGACAAGGTCTAATCTGAAAATAAGTCTCTTTCCCAACCTCCAAAGTAGAGGTTGGCGTAGCTAGGGGAACAACACGTGCCTGTAGCTATGCCTTGGATTTGTAGATATAATGTATCATCAAACAAGAAGATTCCTGGTAAGGATAAATTTCAAAAGCTGTAATATAAATTCTAAATATGGCCAAAGAGTTCTATCTCTCATCAGAAATCTCCTCAAGGTTGCAATACCCAAATCATTGGGAATACTTGGGTATAAAGCCTCTATATCTATTGTAACAAGTATTGAACCCATGGGCACAGTTAAATCATCAATCAACTTAAGCAGTTCAGGGGTGTCGTTTAAAAAAGACGGTAAACCACATACGTGGGGATGTAAATAGAAGTCCACAAGTTTACTCGCATTGTTTGTTAAATTGTCTATCCCAGGGACAATAGGTCCCCCTGGTGGGTCTTGTAGGCTTTTATGCACCTTTGTCAGGGCATAAAAAGTAAATGGTTTTAGATAAGGTGTTTGTAAATAATCAAATGTTTGTTTAGAAATTACATTATCTTGAAAAGCCCTACTAATTAAGGTATTACATTGTTGGTTGAAGGTGTCAACCATTGTCATTGAGATTGTACTATACCACTCCCAATTGTTTAGAATTTTTAGGCACATTCATTTTTATTGGTCATTATCAAGAATTATAATATTACCCCCTTTATCAGAAGGTTTTTTATTGCCCTCTTATTCTGCAATAATTTTAAAGCCTCCTGTTGCTCATTCGAAAGGTTATTGTCGTACTGTTTTTTTGGACTCGTGTTCAATTTCTTGCGTTATTTGTTTGACAAAGGCAGAGATCTTCTAGTGAGATGAAAAATTTGGAAATTTTTGGGAGTGTTTCTTGACTTTGGGAATGGTATCCAAAGATAAAGATTGTTCCAACTCCTATTTAGATTTTTGCTCAACCTCAGAAAATTTGTTAACAAATTTGCAAAATATAGCTGAAAGTTTGGCAATGCATTATTAGCCTTTGGTGCCACATTTATGGAACTATAAGGTCACATTTACCATCCATTCCATGTATTAGATAAGTTTAATAAAACATTTACAGTCATGGGTGAAATAAAATATACCCCTTTTAAAATCTAAGGTTTTACATATCAGAGCATAATAAATCATCAGGTTCTAAATTTACAACCTCAGATTAACAATAACAAATTACATTATTCATCATATAATTTTTTATGTAACAATGGCCAAGTCAAAATGCAGAAGCAGTGTGAGAAAAGTACTCCCTCACCATCCCTTCCATAGGAAAAATTAAATGCATCTGAATAATTGGTCATCAGTAGGTGTGACCACCTTTATAATAGCAAAAGTTTCATCAGTTTGCTGGTCTGGAGCATTCAGGTATTTGTTAGCACAATTCTAAGCAGGAAAGACATTCCCCATAATCTTAGACAAGTAATTGTTGCTGCCTATCACTGATTTTAAAACAATTTGAAGTTCATCATTCTACAGTGAGACATTTTATTCACAAGTGGAAACATTTAAGGCAGTTACTCAGGAGTGGACGTGGCAGGAAAATTACCCCAAGATAAAGGTACCCCAGAGAAATGGCTTGTTTGGATAGGCTGCCAGTAGAAAGTCCATTTTCTAAGAACTATTCAAATATTCTATTTGTTAGAAAATACCTAGTCCTGGATCAGATCCATTCCAGGTTTGCTGGATCACAGGTTCACTGATGAAAGCGTATCCTCTCCAGCCTTGGAGAGCTTTATGAAATCAGGCCTATTGAGTCAAACATGACCTCCACTGTATACCAAAGTATTCTAGAGTAAAATGTGAGGCCATATTGAATAAGACGTAAATTTTGTTACTTCCTTGTACTTCTCTTATTTGGATACATTTTGATACATAAATATTGGCATGGAAAAATCTGCTGAGTGTTGTTTTACACCTGGGGTTAGATTTCTCCCATGACTGATCCCTTTAAATAAAATAAGTATGCCTTGTCCACATTAGCAGGTGATACTGAGATGTGTGTGTGTGTGTGGGGG